>NC_066582.1:496174334-496474334 GCF_024323335.1 Lathyrus oleraceus | reverse complement strand
CAAATGGATAACCGTTGAACTCGTCTAAGAACACACAATCCGAATATCAACCTATTTTAACCTAAATGTTCCTCTATTTTCCAAATCGATGAGGTTAGGGTTTTGGTTCATAATTTCAAATCCAGATTTCGCATGCTACAGTTCATCATTTCACAAACCAATCATATCACTAAACTCTACGTAGCATGAACTTTCAAACGCATATAAACATTAAGCATATCTAGAGATTCGAAAAATGCAAAACCTGGCAATGGCAGTGTTGAATTGATGAGCTCTGCGTGTGTTAGCTTCAAACAGTTGTAACATGAGCTTGTGGAAGTGAGATGCAAAGCTTAGATCCAACTGGTTTCACTTCTAGTGCATGAGAAATCGATTTGCCATTGATGATGCGCTTTTGGACAGCTGCGATTCCACACTCCTTTCCTTCCAATCTTCACAAACAGTTGGAGATGAGGATGAATCAAGATCAAACCAAAAAGAAATTCGAAGATTGATCACAAATCGATGAAGTTCTTTGGATTTGAAGTTCTATGTTCTTGAGAGAAACTTGATGAATTTGGAAAGTTTGAGATATGATTTTGGGAAATGTGTAATTCTGTTATGATTAGAATGTGATTAGGATTATATATGCCACCTTAATCCAAGCTTAATCACAATCATTAACCAAATGGAGTGTGTTAGTGAAATGTTAATTTTCAAGTTAGGGACAAAATGGTACTTTCACATGCCAGCTCATGACAGCTCAATGCCACCTCACACACTCTCTAAACACCTGTCATGAGTTGTTGCCACTTGTTGGATGTTCATTGGATGTGTAATTCTCATTTTCACTATGTGATGGCTTATGTGTTCATTTTCAAGTCCATTTCAAAATCCAATTTTCAAACCATGAAGCCTTGGCATGTTATGATGATTCGAACAACTTTCAAATGCCATTTGTGAAGTGTTGCAAAAATCCCCACTCAAAAATTCCAATTATTTCACAAGTTGGACAATTTTGCCCCTGGTTCATTTAATTGTACAGTTGAAATTTGACTTTTTGCATTGACCTCTTTTGAAGAAATCCAATTATGCACCATGAAAGTACATGTCAAATGGAGTTTGTGCATATAAAGAACTTCCAATTTGGACAATCCATGTGGAAGTTATGGCCTCCTGATTATGGGTCATTTTTGAAATTCACTGAGCCATAACTTGACAACCATACATGGGATTTTCAAGTTCTTGGACTTTTTAGAAAGGTGAGAACAAGATCTACAACTTTCATGTTGAACAAATTTTCATTTGAAGCTTCCTTGGACACGTGGTCTTGAGGTGAAAAACTTTCCATTTTTGGAAACTTCTATTACGAGTCACTTTCTATTTTTGGCAGTTTTTGTTCTGACTTGATTTTCTCCATTCTTAAGCTTTGAGATGTCATATAACACTTGTTCCAACATGAATGAAGTGTATCCAACTCATTTCCACCTCCAATTCCATCAAATCATGTACAGTTGACCACAGTTGACTTTTCAGCTGATAGATGAATCTGGCAATGCATAGATCAAGTTAAGCCCCAATCTCTAGATGAAATGGCTCAAGGGTGAAACCCTAGCCTCAATAAGCACAATAAAATCATAGAATGAACCCCATAGCCATCATAAACCCCATCTCCTGATCATGCCCTGATTGGCCCAATGCAACTGATTAGGGTTGACCAGTGGTCAAAACCCTAATCTCAAGGAATCTGCTTCAACACTTGATGATGACAAACCATGATGATGATGATGAATCATTTCAAACAAGATGAAGACCAAATCCTTTGAGAACCATGAAACCCTAATTTGAACTTGCACACCCTCAGATGGCCAATGATCAATCAATAAAACCCTAGCTTGCATTTTGACTTCCTCATCTTCTGAACCAGACTTGGGAGGATGACTTGCACAATGTAACCACATGATATGCAATATGCTATGCCTAATGCCCTAAAAATGATATGTAATATGTTAAGCTAGTCCCAAGAGAGGAGGGCAAATTTTGAGGTGTTACAGCTGCCCCTATTCAATCCACTGTGAACCTGTCGATACGAAATAGCCTCGGCTTTCGGATGATCAGGATGAAGAGTGATTGAATACCAAGAACAGACGAACAATTTGCACTCTGATGGGAAAATAATTAACAACGCCTGTCGGAATCGGCGAAGAACACAATCTCGAAAGAAAATCCGTCTGGTACGGAGAAAACTCGGCTTGAACCCCAAAACATAAACGTCGATCCGGATACCAAAACAACACTGTCGACCTGGATACCAAAATAAATGGTAACACAGGGACAACCACGGCCTGAACACCACTCGCCCGGGATTACTATTCTCTCTCCTTTTTATGCTTTTCTTGAACCCCGAATTTTTTCTTTCGCGCAAATGATCCCAGATCACTGCATTTGAACCCCGAAATCTTCTTTCCTTGTGATAACTCCGCTAGCAATCGTCGGAAATAACACCAATCACCACTCTGATGGCGACATATCAGAGGGTACACCTTCAACCAGACACTGACAGATGACCGGGGAGAAACTCGATGTTTACAGGCATCGGACGATGATGTTTTACAGGACACCAAAGAAAACTCGACCAAACATTAAACAATGACTGGGAGAAAACTCGATGTTTACAGGCATCGGACAATGATGTTTACAGGCATCAAACAATGATGTTTACAGGCATCAAACAATGATGTTTACAGGCATCAAACAATGATGTTTACAGGCATCAAACAATGATGTTTACAGGCATCAAACAATGATGTTTACAGGCATCAAACAATGATGTTTACAGGCATCAAATAAGGATGTTGACAGGACATCGAACAATGATGTTTACAGGCATCAAATAAGGATGTTGACAGGACATCGAACAATGATGTTGACAGGACATCGAACAATGATGTTTACAGGCATCACACAATGATGTTTACAGGCATCAAACAATGATGTTGACAGGCATCAAACAATGATCGACCAGACATTAAACAATGACTGGGAAATACTATTGCTCACAATGCTGAACTCCTCGGAGTATCATCTTCACTATCCGGCAAAACCAACCCTCAAGCGGTAACCACGACTTGAATCGCGCTGATCGCGTAACGTCCTCTGATTTTATCTCCATCTCTGTCCGACGGAAACATTTCCTCCAATATCGCACTACTGGGGAACACTGCTGATCTGACGCACGAGGCTAAACTCCACGAAGTAACCCCTCCAATGTCTGGCAAAAACCACCTCTCAAACGGTAACCACGGCTTGAGACTAGCTCTATGCTTGCAATATGATGCATGATCTTTTTTCTACGTAATGCTCCATAAGTATGGAAATGCTACGCGATTTATTTTTTCTATGCAGTATGCTATGATTACGCTACATGATGAATGCATAAAAAGTATCCCCCTCAAGGAACTCTGCTGAGGAGCACGAGACATTCTACTGAGGAACTCGACATTGCTCCAACTCCACCCTGCTGGGGAATAGCACTGCTGCTGGGACAAGGTAACCCTTGCTGGGGAAAACCTCCTTTGCACCCAATCCGCTCGAGGAAATGCTGAGGATAAGAACCACCAACACTCTGTGGGGATACAACAGTTTTTTGACTTGCTGGGGATATCAATCCCGACTCTGCTTCGAGAACACTCACAGATACCTGACGACTTTACTGGGGAAAATGCTTACAGATACTCTGCTGGGAAACAGCCACCTTCAGGTCTGGCAACGGGGGAAGCATCGATCTGACACCTGCTGGGGATAACCATCCGGACCATGCTAGGGAAACGAATGCTACTCCGCTGGGAACAACCCATGCAATCCACACGTAGGACACACTTAGCCGGGGATGCAAAATCCGTCCGCTACGGGAACTTGTCCAATCCACTGGTAGGATGAACACTGCTGGAGATATATTTCATTGAAACCCGCTCCACTCGGGGAATAGCTGGAGATATATTTCTTTGAACCCGCTCCACTCGGGGAATAGCAACCTTCAGGTCTGGCTGCTGAAGAAACATCATTGTAAACCTGCCGGGAATAACCATCCTGATTCGGCTGGAGAATCCACAGACCTTGGATCTGCTAGGGATTTGGTCCTATAACTCTGCTTGGGGACTTAGTTGGGAAATGAGAAAAGTTGGTATAGAACACCCGTCGACTCGTCGAACCCTGGTATCCACCTCCCAATCTCGCATCAGTTTTCCACTTTTGAGAATTCGCAGACTCGTCTGGACCTTTTCTGCTCCATCATCTTGTATTCCAAATCGCGCCGCGATCGGCGAAAATCGTACTCCTGGGATTTATACATACTTTTCAATCTTCCGACTTTGAAGAGTCTTCTTGGTTAATTCCAAAGGTCGTCGGACGTCTCGACGTCTTCGTCACCGTTCTCCAACTTGCTTGTCCCTGATTGGACTCTGCGGGGAATTTCTACAGACTTTCCAATCTTCCAATTTTGAAGAGTCTTCTTGATTACCATCAAGGATCGTCGTACGTCTCAACGTCTCTTCATTCTTTCATATTCATTTGTTCCTGAGCGAACTCTCTGGGGATTTGTTTCATCAACAGCTTCCGCATCACAACCTGCAAGTGAGTGAAAATAACTAACAGCACCTGCAAAACAGATCGTTAGATAAAACCGTGCCCCAGGCGTGTCAAGATTTCAACACTTGGGTCACTCATCCTTCCAAATAAGATCTCAAGCTTTCAATCTTATAAACATGCATTGGAAGGAACCTGTATGTCTTAAAATGCAAGATTCTTTATCAAAAATATCTGGATGTTTTTGCAATCAAAGCAGTAATGAAAAACAAAAACAAAATTATTTGACTGAATTTGCATTTTATTGATTTGAAAATGGGTGGCTCAGATTGAGCAATACAAAGGAAGCAATTCCTGAAAAGAGGTAATCGCGCACAAAAGGAAAAATCTATCCTAATGGCAATGTGAAACCCGTGATCTCATCGAGTTCCAACTCGGTTACACCCCATATGTCCTCAGACTCTCCGTGCTTTCTGCCTTCTGAACAAGACGTTTTGATTGATCCCTACCGGGTATTATCCATGATGCTTTAACCAAAGCGCGAACGATCATGCTGGACGCAGCTGTTCGTTTCAATCCCTCTTTTGCCTGGACCGCCCTTTCGGGTTTTCAGTCCACCGGGATACCCATTTTTGCCCAAGTCGCCTTTTCAGGTTTTCGACTTGCCGGGTGTACATTTTTTCTTCTTTATCCCTAACTTTTGCCCGAACCTTTCTTTCTGTTTTTGGTTCGCCAGGATGCCCATTTTTGCCTGGACTATTTTATTCTTTTCGTCCAGCGGGTCAATTTACACGAAGTATTTTTTAACTGCGTCCGCATTCACAGGGGATGGGAAATCCTCGCCATCCATGGTCGTTAACAACAAGGCTCCGCCAGAGAAAACCTTTTTGACCACGAATGGACCTTCATAATTCGGTGTCCATTTGCCCCTTCGATCGTTTTGAGGAGGAAGGATCCTTTTCAGCACCATATCACCTACGTGATACCCGAGGTCGCACCTTTCTGTCAAAAGCACGCTTCATCCGCTGCTGGTACAACTGCCCATGACAGATGGCTGCTAGCCTATTTTCTTCTATCAGGCTCAACTCTTCGTACCGGGTCCTTACCCATTCAGCCTCTTGCAACTTCACGTCCATCAGGACTCTCAACGAGGGAATCTGAACTTCAACAGGTAATACAACCTCCATCCCATACACCAGTGTAGAAAGGCTTTGCCCCAGTAGGCGCACCGACGTTCAATACCCAGGATACCAGTTTCCTACTCAATCACACCGTCGTTGGTGTATTCAAACGTTATCCGGGCAACAAAATCTTATTCTCCTTAACTTCCCCATCAGACATCAGAATCCGTTCGGATTTGGGGTCAGGCCCCTCCTCCGGGATCGGTCACTCTCAATCTTTCGATTTGAGTACCTCGAGATATCCTCATCAGGGAACTCAAACTTCATCGGTTGATAACCTCAACGGGTTGCAGAGAGATGTAATCAGACAATACACCCCTTGATTGCTTTCTGAGCGGATCACAAATCAGTCAACATTCTTTTGCACTCTCGCAACCTGTCCGGCCAATGCTGGCTTTTTTCATAAATCTACCTGATCAGATGCATCTCGAAATCCACAAAGTGGTATGAATCAGCATATACTGTCTCAGTCGGCGAGCAGCCTATGCCAAAGTACATCAAGTTTTCTCGAACAGTGAATGTATTGTTTCACAGTCGGTAAACTTTTTGCTAAGGTAAATTGCATGCTCTTTTCGACAAGACTCGTCATGCTGCCCCAGTACACACCTCATAGACCCCTCGAGGGCTGTCAAGTACCAGATTAACAGTTTCTTTCCATAGGGAGGCAACAGAATCAGAGGTTCCTGCAACTTTTCTTTTATTCTTTCAATGCCCCTTTGGCGATCATTATTTCACCTGACCGTTTGATCTTTCTTTTTTCAACATCTCGAATGTGGGTTCATACGTGGCTATTAGATGAGATGTGAACCATGACAGGTAGTCCAATCTACCTAGGAAACCACGAACCTCTTTTTCTGTTTTTCCTCGATTCAGGCATTTTTTTTATTTTTTATTTTTATTTTTTTTTTGCAGGATGAACCTCGATTCCTCCCTTACAATGAACCCCAACATCTTACCGGACCGCACTCTGATAGTGCACTCACTTGAATTCAACCTCAGTTTGAATTGTCTCAACCGGTCAAACGACTTGGCCAGATTCGCCAGATGCCCCTCTTCCGTTTGGGACTTTGCTATCATGTCATAGCATAGCATTCAACTTCATGATGAATCATATCATGAAACAAAGTCACCATAGCTCTCTGATAAGTAGCACCGGCGTTCCGCTTCTCTAGAGGACAATCTTCTCTCCATGGTAGCTTGTGCACAACGATATTGGTATCCGACACTGGCATATCCTGACACGACCAGGTGACGGTATCCACATGCTCTTTCAACAGGCTACCATTCTGCTCTCGGCTTGCCTCTGAAACGGCCCCAATTTTTCCCTTCCTGACCTCGGCGGTGCACAGGTTAACAATCTCAATTCGCTCTTCGAGCGGCTGAATCACCTTCTCCTCTTGTTTCAACAACCTGGCTAATCTCCCAGCAGATCACAATCTTCTTCGTCTTCTTCTTCAGCAAGATAGATTGGATTGTCGAAGTCATATGAGGTGTAACCAAATTGTTATCAACGAGATCCGGAGAATTATTTTTCGACTTTTGGGACGAGACAAATCAAAAAAGAGAAAAATGAAAACAAACATTGCCATTTTTATTTGTTTTTAAACTGCAAAAATAAATGAAAAACAGGGAACACCGCTTTTTTGACTGAAAAACATCCATTTATTTATGATGCAGAAAATGCAAATTTATGACATGAGGTGGCCCTTACAATGAACCATTACGTGTCGGGCAACACATATGGCTTCCATGCATATAAATTGAAAACAAGAAATATTACTCTTCCGGACGAGTGTCAGTGATGATCTTGTTTAGGCCTTCCAGCTTCCTGGTACGCACGATCTTATCCATTGATCAATCTCCCAGTCACTGTCAGCTTCTTTACCCACTGTATAGGCGTGATCTGAATCTAGCATTCCGGCACTGACAAAGGTGAACGACGGACGACGTCCTCTGTTCTGCTCAGACGAGTCTTGACCTGGACGATAACCAATCCCAAACATATCCGCCTTTACCACAATGCCCATGATCTGTCCCCAGCCTGGGATCCTTCCATTTCTCACCACTTCCAATGCCTGCTTGTAAGAAGAAATGGACGGTTTTTTCTCTTTTCCAACGCCAATGTCATTTTCCACCTTGACGGTTTCAGCTGCCAGACTGAGTGCTTTACACCTCACCTCGTCCATTTCTACTTTCATCTTTCTCTGGACCGATTCCCCAATTACTACACACCCCTTTGTGACGATGGCCGCACAACAATCATCAACACGAGGGAAAGCTCCATTTTTCGTCGGGCGTTTTGGGACCACAGACATGGGCATTCTTAACTGATCCTTCTCAGTCACCTCTATCCCTTTCTTGTCCTTCGACACCATTTTCACTTTTACAGGACCATGTTTTGACACGGGGTTAGCACTATCATCTGCCATCGGTGCAAAGCTGATAGCCTTAGAATCCACCAAGTCCTGGACCACATGCTTAAAAGCTTTGCAATCCTCAACATGATGTCCGGGTGCCCCAACATGGAACTCGCACCTGACATTCTCATCGTAACCGGCAGGCCTCTGATCAGGTTTTAACAGAGTCAACATCCTCGGCTGCACCAATCCAAGATCCTTCAACCTCTTAAACAGAGAGGCGTAAGTCACAGGCGGCTTATTGAAATGACGATCTGTCGTCCTCCTTCTCATTTGGCCCACTGCTCTTTGGGTCCTCTGTTGAGGTGGTGGTTGCCGCTTGGGGGCAGATGAGTTACCAACAGGAATGGTTACGGTGGCAGCATAAGGGTGATAACGATCCTTACCGCATTCTCTTTTAGTCTGCGCACCACCCGATTCAACCTTCTTCTTGGGCTGACCACTGTCAAGGGATTTCTTCACTACAGAGCCAGAGGGATTTGTTACTTCGGATGACGGAGCCTTTCCCTGAACTTTCTCTTTGATCATCCAGCCCTCAATCCTTTCTAATCTCTCGGCCATGGCTTTCTGCCCCAAGGCAAGCCCTTGCACAACCCTGAACAAATCCCTCACCATCTCTTTCAGTTCGAGGATGTCGGCGTTGGGAGGATCCATCAGTTTGGATTTGTTGCCCCTAGCAGGATATCTGAGCAAACAAGCTATGCGCACCGGTCGACACCTACAAAATAGCAAATGGGTTAGTATGCATGAATGCAACGTCTGTCCATATGAGGAAGATTCTGTCCTTTGATTCTGGTTTCATCGAGACAAATAATTTTTGACTATAACATTCTGACATCAAGATGTCTCTCAACCAGATTCTCAATCCATAATACTCCCCATATGGCTAGACGTAGGTTTGGTGCAGATGAATGCAAAATGAGAATGATGCAGATGTATGCATGCACTGGGCCATCCTCCAAGTCATCTGATCATTTGTTGCTCTGAGTCACAGCCTTGATTTCTAAACTGATCATAACCATCTGAGGGAATATGTAACCACCAATCTGACCCACGGGTTCCGAAATAAACGGAAGACAGATACATCATCATCATCATCATCACCAATCTCTGAGCAGATACCCATCATCACCTGAATCGGCCCGGGGAATCCTGAAATAAACGGATCCCCACTGATAAATAACTCGGCCCGGGGAATCCTGAAATAAACGGATCCCCACTGATAAATAACTCGGACAGCACTCCGGCGTCTCGGAAATAAACGGCCATAAATCCGACTTATAAATATGACTCTGATCCACGGAACCAAAAGTCACCATCAAGGTCACCATCTGAACATGCCTCTGAAAGAATCAACCCTCCCCTCACAGGTAAATTCTAAACAGGTCATCCTAAGGCGGATAATAGTCTCGACAATCGGGCAGAGATACTCAATGGGTTTGCCCTTTCGGGTGTGCCATTGTAGCTCTCCTGAGATCATCTAAACCAAAGATCCGGGAAATGATCGGTCACCAGAGTCAACGGCTCAAAAGAGATAACCCAACCAAAGTGGAAAACCCCACTGGAAGAGCACTTCTCAGATGAACCTCGTCCGGCTTGTGGTATGTCACCTCGCAACATCATGCCCAACCGACATGTGAGCGACGCGAGACCACGCTAATCCTAGGTGTATACTCGGGCCTGGGTTTTAGCCCCACTCAGAACACCCACCCCAAAACAGAGGAACCACCTGCACAGAGGACGACAATAATGGTAGTATGATGCATGCAAATATTTATGCAAATATATACACAGTCAGAATAATAAATGCAATAAATCACACAACACAAGCAACCTAAACTATCCTAGAACGCTAGGAAGGACTCGCTTAGGGACGATGGACCAGCACAGGTCTACATCGACTTCCCCAGCAGAGTCGCCAGCTGTCGCATCCGCGAAAAATCAACCGGCGGGACTCAAATAAAAACACAACACAGAGCCGCCACTGCGCGTTATTTATCCCAAGATAGGGAAAGGAAACGCTCAGAGAAACCTGGAAAGGAAATGGTCTTGCGACCAAAGAGAAAGGGTAAGGGAGTCGGTTACACAAGGGGAAGGTATTAGCACCCCTCACGTCCGTCGTACTCGACGGGATCCACGTCCTAGAATAAAGAATAGGTTGCTAAACATCACACACACACAGGGAACGCAGGTGGGGTTAAGAGAAGGGAGCTCGATAGGACATCGCATCCTATGCCTACATATCTCGTCTGGAACGAGAATCAGAGCCACTGTAGTTCGGCTTACGCACGCCAAACAACACAAAACATACAAACAAGCAAGGGTGGCAAACATGGAGCCCGACAACCACCGGATGGAATTACGTCGGCATCCGACCCAAAACACACTCAAAAGGGCAAACGTGGAGCCCGACAGCCAATCACTGGACTTACGTCGGCATCCGAACCAGAACACACTCAAAGGGCAAACGTGGAGCCCGACAGCCAATTACTGGACTTACGTCGGCATCCGAGCCAGAACACACTCAAAGGGCAAACGTGGAGCCCGACAGCCAATTACTGGACTTACGTCGGCATCCGAGCCAAAACACAATCAGACAACAAACAAACACACACAAAAAAGAAAAAAAGTTGCCCGGAGTGGTCTCGCACGACCACCTGCCTACATACCTCGTCTGGAACGAGGATCAGGGCGATGTAGTTCCCCTAAAAGGGACTGAATTGCTAGCCAGAAACCAGGGAAAGACACACTACTAGGGAGCTGGACTCGAGCCTAGTGTTGTCATGCATCGTTTACCCTAAGTTCGGTTTTCTATCCTACTTGCATAAGCAAACTACTCCTATCCAGGAAAGAAGCAAGCACACAAGCATACAGAATAATTCAAGCATACATCCAATGAGAACAAGCATCTCAAACAGATATCCACATAGCACGCACTATAACCAAACAAGTGGCTCACACAATAGGTTTGACTGCCTCAGCAAGTCGTCTGTACGGGCTGTGTTTGCTCTTAACCTTGCCATTACGAGGCTAAGGTGAAGCAGATGAAAGGTGAAGTGAGGATGAGACCTCACAGCTCTTATCCCTGACCAGGGAGAGCTTCTGACAAATGAGCATGGGTCCAGAATGGGGGAACCCTTCTATACTCAGAGACTCTGACACAATGTGCACTGCACAAGATCTTGGGCTTGTGATCTCAATGCTACAACCATGTAATGGGAGCAAGGAGAAGACTCACAGAATAGTGAGGGATAGATTGCTTATCCCTAACTTCCACCAATTGCCTCTTTTAGAGGACTTTCACCTGCTTGGCACGAAAAATAAACAACCACAATCATTGCCTCTTAAGGAGGACTTCAGACATTTGCCCGGCCCGGTAACAGCCGGGTCTCCCAGACTACATGAAGTTAGGAAGTTATACCTCAATGCAAGTTGCTTAAGCAAAGCAAAGCAAAAGTTCACAAGGAACTGAGCAACTAAAAGTACCTGGAAACAGTCAAACACAGTTAGTACTCAGACAGACAAACATAAACAGCAAGCATTCAATCAGTCAGACTATACAAACTAATGCACAACAAAGCAAGCTATGAGCTCAAGCCCAAGCTTCGCAACCTACAAAACAAAGTTGTGTTAGTGTACAAACATCAAGCAACATCAATTGAATTGACTTGGATCATTCTCCATATACATTGCACCTTTTTATCCTGAAAAATCAATCAAATGTTAGCAACTAGACCACTAGGCCAAGCCTAGGGTCCAAAGGTGACAAAAATTCCTAAACAGCAAGGTATCTCTAACCAAACTCAAATTAATGTCAAACAAAAGCCAACACAATTAGTCCCATGTCCATATCATTCATTATATTTATTTCATGCACAAAACAATTCAAACTAGTTCAAATGGAGCACCAAACATGCAAACAGAACTATTGCATTCAATTCCATATCAAAACAATTCTAAAAATTCTCAAATAATTTACACCTAAACAGAGGGTATTCAAGGTCTAGCATGTCAAATTTTAGCCTAATTGGACCAAGGGAACCATGTCAATGAAAATCAACAAAAACAGACACAATTACATGCTCCAAATCACAACATCAACACATGCTTCCACTTCAAAAATTCATAACTCAATGAAAACAATAAAGAAATGAGTAGGACCAAAACAGGGATGTTCTATCATGTGTCTATTACAAGCATACCAAATTTCATGATCATTCAATACCATATGAGCATTTCACAAGGATATTTCAAACACATGTCACACAAGCTTGCACATTTGACCAACAGAGATGAAAAATAGCAATCAAATTGAAAATGCCACATAAAATTCCACAAAAATTCACATAGCATCTTAACATGTTAATGAAACATCATGCAAAATTTCATATTATTCTAACAAAGGTCACTCAAATAAATCCAGCAAGTCGACATAATGAGGTGTGACACAAATTGTCACACCTAAGTTCAAAAATTCATATCTCAAAGACCAGGTATCAAAAATTCATGAAATTTACATGTAAATAAACATCAACCAGTCCACAATCATCACAAAAATTTTCAGACATTTATTTGTAAGCATGAGAATTTCACATTGGATTTGGCACAAGGTATCAAAATGTAGCACATGTTAAAGAACCCTAGGCCAAACATAATTTCTACCATGCACAACTTCAACCAATAGGTCAAAAAACATCTACAGTCAACAAGGAAGTCAAAGAAACAATTCTCATATTTTTCTGAATTTTCTATGATTTTTGGTGAATTTTCTAAGGTGTTATGAATTTTTTAACAATTAAATTAATTAAAATGAATTAGTAATGGCATTCTGGTAATTAATTGGCGCGGGGGAGGGAAACGCCAAATTTGAAAATTCAAATGGAAATGAAGATCAAACAGTAAATTGCGCAGAACTTCGTCTTCTCCAACCCAGGCACACGAAGAACACATGATCCATCAATCTTAACAAAAATGAACAAATGGATAACCGTTGAACTCGTCTAAGAACACACAATCCGAATATCAACCTATTTTAACCTAAATGTTCCTCTATTTTCCAAATCGATGAGGTTAGGGTTTTGGTTCATAATTTCAAATCCAGATTTCGCATGCTACAGTTCATCATTTCACAAACCAATCATATCACTAAACTCTACGTAGCATGAACTTTCAAACGCATATAAACATTAAGCATATCTAGAGATTCGAAAAATGCAAAACCTGGCAATGGCAGTGTTGAATTGATGAGCTCTGCGTGTGTTAGCTTCAAACAGTTGTAACATGAGCTTGTGGAAGTGAGATGCAAAGCTTAGATCCAACTGGTTTCACTTCTAGTGCATGAGAAATCGATTTGCCATTGATGATGCGCTTTTGGACAGCTGCGATTCCACACTCCTTTCCTTCCAATCTTCACAAACAGTTGGAGATGAGGATGAATCAAGATCAAACCAAAAAGAAATTCGAAGATTGATCACAAATCGATGAAGTTCTTTGGATTTGAAGTTCTATGTTCTTGAGAGAAACTTGATGAATTTGGAAAGTTTGAGATATGATTTTGGGAAATGTGTAATTCTGTTATGATTAGAATGTGATTAGGATTATATATGCCACCTTAATCCAAGCTTAATCACAATCATTAACCAAATGGAGTGTGTTAGTGAAATGTTAATTTTCAAGTTAGGGACAAAATGGTACTTTCACATGCCAGCTCATGACAGCTCAATGCCACCTCACACACTCTCTAAACACCTGTCATGAGCTGTTGCCACTTGTTGGATGTTCATTGGATGTGTAATTCTCATTTTCACTATGTGATGGCTTATGTGTTCATTTTCAAGTCCATTTCAAAATCCAATTTTCAAACCATGAAGCCTTGGCATGTTATGATGATTCCAACAACTTTCAAATGCCATTTGTGAAGTGTTGCAAAAATCCCCACTCAAAAATTCCAATTATTTCACAAGTTGGACAATTTTGCCCCTGGTTCATTTAACTGTACAATTGAAATTTGACTTTTTGCATTGACCTCTTTTGAAGAAATACAATTATGCACCATGAAAGTACATGTCAAATGGAGTTTGTGCATATAAAGAACTTCCAATTTGGACAATCCATGTGGAAGTTATGGCCTCCTGATTATGGGTCATTTTTGAAATTCACTGAGCCATAACTTGACAACCATACATGGGATTTTCAAGTTCTTGGACTTTTTAGAAAGGTGAGAACAAGATCTACAACTTTCATGTTGAACAAATTTTCATTTGAAGCTTCCTTGGACACGTGGTCTTGAGGTGAAAAACTTTCCATTTTTGGAAACTTCTATTACAAGTCACTTTCTATTTTTTGCAGTTTTTGTTCTGACTTGATTTTCTCCATTCTTAAGCTTTGAGATGTCATATAACACTTGTTCCAACATGAATGAAGTGTATCCAACTCATTTCCACCTCCAATTCCATCAAATCATGTACAGTTGACCACAATTGACTTTTCAACTGATAGATGAATCTGGCAATGCATAGATCAAGTTAAGCCCCAATCTCCAGATGAAATGGCTCAAGGGTGAAACCCTAGCCTCAATAAGCACAATAAAATCATAGAATGAACCCCATAGCCATCATAAACCCCATCTCCTGATCATTCCCTGATTGGCCCAATGCAACTGATTAGGGTTGACCAGTGGTCAAAACCCTAATCTCAAGGAATCTGCTTCAACACTTGATGATGACAAACCATGATGATGATGATGAATCATTTCAAACAAGATGAAGACCAAATCCTTTGAGAACCATGAAACCCTAATTTGAACTTGCACACCCTCAGATGGCCAATGATCAATCAATAAAACCCTAGCTTGCATTTTGACTTCCTCATCTTCTGAACCAGACTTGGGAGGATGACTTGCACAATGTAACCACATGATATGCAATATGCTATGCCTAATGCCCTAAAAATGATATGTAATATGTTAAGCTAGTCCCAAGAGAGGAGGGCAAATTTTGAGGTGTTACATTGTGCATCCCCTCACAATTACAATCAATCTCCTCAATGATATTGAGAATTGACCACATCAAAAAGATCCAAAAATATCTTGGTCATTAGAGGTATATCAATGCAATTCATAGTTAGGATTGTTCATGGTACAATTCAATTAAAAATTAAATTAAATTATAATAAAAATTTATTCGAACTAAACTAAACCAAACCATTTCGTTTGTCCAGAATCAAACTGAATTAAATTATTAATTCGATATAAGATTATAAATTTTAAATTGTACCAAACCATTCGCAAATGATTTTATTTAAACAAAACCGTTTGTTAAGGTGAATTCAACAATTATACTTTTATTGAACTTTTTTATAAATAAAAAATCTTTTTAGAATTTTCATTTTTTTATTGTTAGATAATCTTTTACTTAGTTTTTTATCACTATTTCGTAAAAATATTTAAACTCAAACTAATTTGAATTAAAATTACAAATCTATAAGAAAAATAAATTTTTTTAAAAAAATAAAATTTTATTGGTGATCATATCCTCATATCGAATTTTAGAATAAATTTTCAAACCAAATAAATCAAATAAAAATTTTAAAATTATTATTCATAATTTTAAATTTTTATAATACTATTTATTAATTTAATTTACTTTTTAACTATTTCATATTTCATATGTTTCAAATACATGATCTTATAAGTCACTTAAATTTGAATTAGACTACTCGCGATTTATGTTAAGATCAAATGGATTTTTTCTTTAAACTTGATTTAAACCAAATTTCAAACACCCTTTAATTTACTCTTTTTTATTGTTTTTATTGAATTTAAATTTAATCTTCTTGTTATTTTAGCTTTCACAATTTTAATATTTATAAATTACTTGAGTATTGTGTCATAAATTGGATCAATAAATCTATCAACTAAATACTCTAAAATATTTAACTTAAATTTTAGTTTGTTCATCAAGTTTATATATTAAATTAATAAATTTACTCTCAACAATAGTGAGATATTTAAATATTGATTAATATTTTTTTATAATGAAGTAATAATTAAATATTAATTAAAAAACCTTTTATTTTAGAAATAAAAATTAGGAAATGATCCCGGTATTAAAATTTATGTCAAAGTGATTCGATTTTTTAACTATAGGAAATGATTAAGTTATTTAACAATAGTTTGGTTAAGTTGTATAGATATTTTGAACAGTTCTACTAATAATAGGATTCCATTTAGCATCTACGTGTAGTATTTGAAAATCCTGTTATAAACCACTTTTCATCTTTTCTTTTAGTGTAAAGTAGTTGTCAAATTATGGTATTAGCTTAGTTATATTATTTATGAAAACCTTTTCTACTCCCTAGAAGACATGTAGTCGTTAGTTATGTGAAAGATGTGGATCTCCATTGCATGCTTTGCTTCTAAAAAAATGCATTCTTGTTATCAATGTCATATGGTCGTATAGGAACAAGGCTAGATTTGAGAGCTCTTGTCCTCCATTTTTATTTACTTGCTCTTTCATTATGACTCTAACCAAGATGATTGTATGTAACTCAAATCTAATCTCTAAGAAGTAATATAAATGTCTTCAAAAATTTTAAAGCTTTCACCTAATGCCCCTAGAATTTTGAAAGTGGTTTGGAAACCTCCTTGGAGCTCATAGATAAAAGGCAATTGTGGCGGTTTTTTTTCATCACAATTCAACTCCTATTTGTGGGAGAATTTTTAGAAACAAGAATGGTGATTTTATTCTTGAGTTTTCTAAGAACTTGAGTTGGAATAGATATTTTTGTGTGTGCAAAATTCTCTAGTTTGCTATGATCAACTGAGATTCCCATAAACCATAATTGATTTGAGCTTTGGATAGAGTTTGACTCCATTATTGTTTTTGTTTTGGATCGATCAAAGGCTTAGTGAACCAAGATCCAATCTGTCTCAGACCCCTTATATTCGACCCAAATATCAAGACAGTTTACATGCGATGAATGTACACAATCTTTGATCCCTAATTTCACTTTACTCATCTTGAATATTGAACTGACTTGAGTGATGGAGTACTAACCCTGTACGTCCATCCTGTACCTTTGTAAAGGAGATTCAAACCGCCGTTCAAGATCAATAGTGATCAACCTCTTATCATTTATGATTCCTTAATGAGGCTAGAACATCCATTTTTGATTCCCGAACGAAATAATGGTTCTGTCTGTGGGAATTGACTTCTGATTCCTGCGTTCGCCATGAAAATCACAATTCTCTTCGCAACACAATTGAAAAAATGCAGAAATCCCAAATCTGAATCCTTGCAATTCAGATCGAAATCTCCGATTTACTAACTCGCAGCCTCCTCAAACACAAAATCAAGAAACAAAACAACTTTCGATTTCTATGTTTCCGTTGAATTCACGTTTTCTTTTTAATTTCATCGTTCAGAGCTATTTCAGATCCCAAAATCGAGAGCATTCTGAAGCTGTCGTAGAGATCCACCGCATTCGACTAGATCGATTGTTGTTTTCGTCTCAATTCCTTATCGTGAAGGTTTTCAAATTCATCAAGAAATCCATGAAACATCTCAAGAAGGATTAAAAGTCTGGATCTAGGGTTTATGCCAAGGTCTAAAGGCAAATTCTATGAAAGACGGGCAGAAGCCTCGTAATCCACCGTCTGACCTAGGTACATCCACACTCCTTACCATTGCCAGAGTGATTACAGGGTTGATCAAGAAAGATACAATAAGTTTGTAGAATGCACGAAATAGAAGAACAATGATAAAGTATATGGATACATTTTCAATATGAACTTAACACATTTTTGCGAATCTGATACGACTTACGCATATTCTGAGCTCATTGTGCATCTAATATAGACTTAGCACATTTATGCGATTCTGATATGACTAAAAGAATATTCTACGTCCGATTGTGTATACGATACAGGCTTAACACATTTATGCGATTTCGATACGACTTAAACACATGCCAGATCCAACTGCGTGACTGATACATACTTAACACAATTTTGGGATTCTGATAGGGCTCAAACGCACAACTCATATTTGAGGCCTATTAAATGAACTTCTGCGTAGCTGGCACATCCCCTCAGATCTAGCCAATCCCAGGGAGTATGTGGAGGATCCTGGAGACATCCACCTTGATATGATCCAAGCCTCGGGGATAGGGACGAGGATCTTACCCTTGGTCGGGGAATAATCCTCTATGATGCAGATCACCGTCCAAAATACGACTACATAACATCTACTTTATCGATCACAAAAATTGCTCGGGAAGCACAAACAAATCGCCAAACTCCATTTATGTTTATTCAAAGCAACACACTACTACAACAAACTCTAAAGACAACAGTGGAATATAGCAAAGAAAAATGATAGTCGACATCAATCGATGCGACGAGTTACAAAAAAGCAAGTAAATCCCAGAGGCACTTTCGCCAGCTCATTACAATCAAATACATTATTTCTTTCGTAAATAAAAGCTATAAAGGCTCTCATGCCTACAACAAGTTTCCCACCATCATCGAAGAACACTAATGGTCCGACCTAAATTCTAAAGTAAATAAATACTTTGCAGATAAAGAGAGCAAACCCGGAGCTATAACAAATCGTGAATAACGATAATATCAAAATATCAAAATTAATATAGCCAAGGCACAAAGGCCTAGGAAATGTTGTAGGAGTGAATAATACAATGCAAAAATAAAATTAAGGCGAGCATTTTGAGTCGAGGCACCAAGACCACCTCCCATATTCACTCCAGAAGCATATTTAAATGGCAGAGCCTCGTCAAAAACTATTGCGTCCAGAAAAAAATTCCTCTCATGATCCATAACTCATTCTCAGAATCTGAGTACATCCTGTATAGTCTTTCAAAGAGTATCATGAAGCGCACGCTCAAGATCGGTCACATAGTCTCGAAGAGCCTTTAGGGTTTCTGCATATTTTCGACACTTTTCCACCTGGCGGGACTTTTCCTCAATGGAATCACAAGTGGCCTTGTATCGATTCTCTGTATCTCGGAGAGAACCCTCCAACTCAGTCACATGAGTTGTCAAGACAAAAGGAGAGCCAATTACTTCCACAATGTCTTAAAACGAGTTTGCAGCTTCAACCTTCTTTTGCAGAGTAACAAGCTCCTTCTAAAGATTAATGAACTTCATAGCCTCAACCTTCTATTTCCAAGTATCTCTCTTCATGAAGGGAACACCCGGGGCCAAAACATCACCCCGTCCAGCAGAAACAAGAGAAAAATAGAAGCAACTTTGAACATGATATGAGCAAGCTCAAAATCCATTCCCGTCTTATCTCCCTCAGGAAGATTCTGGATGAAGGATAAATTTGATGTCGAAACAATAACAGCAACCTCATCAAGAGTGCGTGGAATTCGTGAATAAAAAATGTCTGACATATTTATAAAGGGATTCACCTCCCCATAAGCATCACCCTCAGTGACACGAATCCTTTTGGAGAAACCTCACCCTTATGGAGATTGTTGTTCCTTATCCCAAGCCCTCTTAGTTAAAATGGGATGCAAAATCGGTTCCTCCACTGTTAAAATGGCCATAACGTTCACAAGATTCACCTCGAGCACAAAAGCCAAAGTTCCAACAATCGGGGTATGAGAAAGGGCCAGAGCAGAAGTGGAGGCTGAAGAATAAGTCCTATTATCCACCATAGCCCGAGTACCTTGAGATTATGCAAGGATGTGAAACATCTTCAACTTGCTTATTTTATCCATGCTATCTATAAAATGCAATCATGCATAATAAAAAAACACGAAGACTCCACCCTCACCAAAAATATTCCTCCTCTCCTCAAGATTAACTGCACTTAAGATAACGTGAGTATTAAAATTCGCATCTTCCCCACCTCGGCCGGGGGCACTTCACCAGGGCAGAACCCTTCCTCATAACCAATTCCATGAAACTAAGATTGCATCTCCTCCTTCATTGTTACCTCGTCCGAAGAAAGATAACTCGTCTGGGTATAATATGAGTTAAAAGACCGGTTAAAGTGAAGCTTGGACCCATACTTTGGGTACAAACCTCGATAAGGATTATGAGGTTTAGTAAGAATGAATAGGAAATCGAGTGATCCGTAAAAGTGAGGGGCTTTACCAATATGAAACATTCTAGAAAATTGTTCCAATCCAAAGTGAAGGGGTCAAATATCTGATGGACCAAATTAAAGTAAATGATCCCTGATTATGAAAGTTATCTGAGGAGGTAGGCATTAGATAGAAGTAATCGAAGAATAATTTAATAGAAGGCTTCCAATACTTGTACTTATCACATAGTTGGAAGACCCTCACATATGCCCATGACCCTAGATGAAGTCGGGAAGGGGAGATTTTTAAATGTTTAAGGACGAATATCTTGAATTCATAAAAAAAAGGTTAGCCGAAGTCATACCCATGTAAATAAACACTCATGCAGTCGTCGAAAGAACTGCATATTTTCTTCTCTCCTGGCATCAGAAGGACTGACCACTCCGAAGAGTCACCGACCACAATGCCAGTATTGCTTAGGGTGGCCTCAGTGCTCATAACCGAGGAAGTGCCTGCCACTTCTGCATCCACCCAGTCATATCTGATGTAGTCAGACAACATCAAAGATTCAAATTATCAAACACTTTAGTGTCTCTAGATTCGTGATCTTCGATCCTTAGGCGAACCTGAATGAAATCTTTGACAAGTTCCCTCCTTTGCAAATTGGATCTTACCTCCTCTTCCGGTAAGATTGGAGGGAACATAAAAACCTCATCGTGATTTATTCCTTTACCTACATTTGTTATAAGGGCGTCTAACGACCACAAAGGAGAAGTTTCGGACATCCCTTCTCACCTAGAATCATCAGATATGAATATATTTTCTGGTCCTACGCGATCACTAATATGGGAAGAATGATGAGAATCATGAGACAACCAATATGAAGTTTCCGCTCCATAATCACTCACCAAGTCAATATTATTATCGCTCATCTTGAATAAAGGCAGAAAATGCTGAAGAAGAAATTTGAGTTAGAAAGGTACCTTGCTGGAAGAGATTGATGAAGCAAAAAGAATGAAAAAGGAAAAAGCTTTAAGCGAAGCTCTAGATCACTTATAGTGATTTTCTTATGGAAGGGGGAACAAAGACGTTTTTTTAGAAAGTAACTGGAAGTTTGAAAGCTGAAATGTTGTGAAAAACTCAAACTATTCAACCCACTCTATTTATAAGCAACGACAACTGAAGAATTAAGTCTGACGATGTACATGGATTACAAGATCAACAACTACAATTCCACTCAAGAAAACATGCCAAACTCAAGTGGACTTAAGCACTATATGAATTACGTCACACCCTAGCTGATCACGTCACAACACATGTTGGAAATGGGTGATGAAGCGTCTCAATGATGAAACCGCATTAAATGCGCCTATCCCCAATTACTTTTCAAGATTGATCCTAATCAATTTAGTTCTACTTCACACTAGACTACAACACAGAGGCCGATTAATGATACCTAAGGCTTACCCTGACTCTTTTAGAGTCCGACCAAGTCTTTGGTGAAACTGTTCTGGATCGGGAAAATGCTTAGTAGACTAAGGCCCAATCCATCTAAGACCCATTTTATTTGACCCGGATATAAAAATAGTTGACATGTAATGAAGGTACACAATCTCTGATCCCCAATTTCACTTTACTGATCTTGAACATTAAACTGAATTAGACGTTAAAATATTAACCATGCAGGTCAATCCTGCATTGTCGTAAATGAGATCAGAACCACTGTTCAAGATTAACAGTCATAAACCTTTCATAATTTATGGTTCCTTTGTGAGGCTAGAACATCTATTTCTGGTTCCCGGATGAAACAATTTTCAATGCTTATTTAAATAGTAAATTGGTTTTTTGACAACTTAGACATATATGTGAGGCTCGTAGATTATTTATCTATTCTATTTTTTTTCTCACTTTGTCACATTTAGAGGAAGGATAATAGTTTTGCAAACTTTGTTGCTTCCTTAGACCTCGCATCTAACTCCCTTAAAATCTTTAAATCTTTAGCTATAGAAATCAAAAGTAACTTTGTAAATAGTTAGGTTTGTCTTTCTTTAAATTTATTGGCTCTTGAGTAGATTTTGACCTAATCCCTACATTTTTTATTCTTTAATTTTATTTAATACATTGAGATTTTATTAAAAAATTCAAACAACGTTTCCCATCTCTCGCACATTTTTACTTTTTATTTTAAAAATAAAACACCAACACATTGAAAAAGAAAAGAGATGCATAAAAAAGGGGACCAAGCTAATATCCCCTCAAAAGAAAATGATTCTAAATAAAGTAAACTAAACCTAATGATGGCGAAATCATTTCTAATCTCAAGGGAATTAGATAAAAAGTATAAAAAGAATTAGTGATAATGCGTATATTAGAGAGAAAGAAAACTCGCCAAATTATTATGATATCTTTAAACGTATAATCTAAAAAAAGTACATATTTGTATTTAAAAATGACTGATATATTTCATTTTTTAATTTTGTAGAATATGACAAATCATCGTATTAGAATCCTTGTAAAAAGATAGGTCATAAATATAAGTGACACGTCTTTAAAAAAATAGATGTATCATCAAGTTTGAATGCAAAAATTAAAGAAAATTAAAATTATTAAAATTTGAAATAAAGATTAATTATATAAATGAGATAGGGAAGAATGAGATAGAAAATGGAGGAAAAAATAGTTGTTTTTTGAAATGGAGATTGTATATAAGATAAAGGTGAAGATGAAAAAAATGAAAGGTAGAGATGGATTAGGAAAAAGACAATATTTTATATAATTTATTTATTTTTGGATTTCGTCCTCCTATATCATGTCATTAGTGACACATTATTGAATGTTTGTCAACTCCTTTTTTTAATGAATTATTATCGTTGGAGATTAAAATCAAACAAAAATCCACATTTAAGGATCTCATTAAAAAAAATTAGAAATTAAAATACAACACACGATAATATATATATATATATATATATATATATATATATATATATATATATATATATATATATATATATATATATATATATATATATATAATGGTATTAATATATTTGTTTATCAATACACATGTCTCCTCATAATTTATTTATAATATGTCATGATCAAAATTCTCATAATATGTTGGACTAACGATAATAATTTTTTTTATAATTGGAAAATAAAATAGATAACAGCAATCAAACCAAAAAAACGATAGTGTTCATTCTATCATAGTTAGTTAATTATATACAATTTAATAGATTTTTTTTTTGTCTTATATTTATCCGTTAATATTTTTTTACAACTTATTAATCATAATTTCTTAATAAATAATCAGTATTTTAAAATATGTTTTATATTTTATACATAAACTAGTATTTATAATATTAAATTAAAAACTACTTTGATTATTATGAATATATTTTTTTTCAGTTATGTGTAATTTTTTTAATATTTTTTATCGATTCTTTAAATTTATTAAAATATTTTTTAACCAAATTTTAATATTTTTAAACTACTAATGTTACATTTTAAATTTTAATTATATCTAATTTTTAATTTAATAATAGTTATATATAATTTGTTTATAAATACATGTCTTATCTAGAATTAATTTATATTCTTTCATAGCCAAGTGTTTGAAAATATATGGGATCAATATTAAAAAAATAATTCATTTTAATATCAGAAAATGAAATAGATGATTAATAGTAAAACTAACATCGATAGTCTTTGTTTTATAATAGTTAATCAATTATATACATTTTAATTAATATAATTGTTGACTTATTTTTATCCATGAGTATTATTGTATTTATAATTTATTATTCATAGTACTTAAATACAAAGCAAACTTAATAAATTTTTTATTTAGTATTATAAGCAAATATTTATAATTTATTAAACTAAAAACCTCTTTGATTATTTTGTGAATGTTTTTTAAAATATAATATGTTTTAGTTTTATATTTGTTTTTATCAAATATATTAGTTTTCAATATTCTTTGATTATAATTAAAGTTTTATTTTAATTTTTTATCATATCTAATTTTTGTTCAATGACATTTATATATATACTTTTACAAATACACAAGTCTTATCTATAATTAATCTATATTTTTTTAATGGTCTAATTTTTTTAAAAAATTGGAATCCTCAATTAAAAATAATTCTTTTACTTGAGAAGAAAAATAAAATGATAAATAGTCAAATGAACAACATATTCTTTATTCTATAATAGTTAATAAAAATTTATAGAATTAAATTATTGTTATTTATATCTTATTCTTATCCATTATTATTATTTTTTCAATTTATTTCTAATAGTATTTACAAACCTATCAAAATTATAACTTTTATTTTATTTTTTATGCATTAATTCTTATTTATAATTTATTAATTTTTGTGTGTGTCTTTTTTTATTATTCATGATTCTATATATATATATATATATATATATATATATATATATATATATATATATATATATATATATTCATTCATGGTTAAATGTTTTAAAACATTTTAGACCAATAAAATCTTTATAATAGGAAAAAAATAAAATAGATGACAAATAATTAATAGAAAAAAACGATAGTCTTTGTTCTATAATAGTTAGTTAATTATATACAATTAACAAGTAGTATTTATTATTATCCATTGATATTATGTTTTTTTACAATATATTACTCATACTAACTAAATTAAAACAAATATTTTAAATTTTATTTTATTTTACTTATTATTTATTAGCTTAAAAATTAATTTGATTATTATGACTTGTTTTATTTTATTTTATATTCTTTTTTATTATATTTTGGTTTTAATTTTTTGTTGATTCTTTTAATATGTTTAAACTATTTTTACCATATTTAATTTTTTTTTGCATTATTGGAGTTATTTTATTTTCTAAATACACACATTCTTTTATTTTACTCAAATCAAAAATACTACAAAATTATATTTTCGCTTCTTTATATATTTTCACCATTAAAAGTAAATTGTAGTGATTTATAATTTCCAAAGATTAAATGTTATTTTAATTTTTCTTTAGGATTAAATGATTTCGGAAGTTAACAAAAAGAAAAAAGTAAAATAGATATCTACTCTACTTTCTTAAATAAAACGCTAAAGGGGATGTATAATATGTACTGGCTTAGGATTTTAAAAGACAATTTTTATAAAAAAAAGTTTAGATTTTAAAAGACTATGCAAGATTTTAGTAACTTTACAGATTTTAAACTATTATCAAGATTTTATAATTTGAATTTCAAAAGATTAGCCAAAACATGTCCTTAGTATGATATTTTCAACACTAGGCAAAGTTAGAGCCTTTTATGACTCCATTTGGTATATAACCATTTCACATGCAAAAACATTCATTTTTGAACAAGAGGTTATTCCAATTGGAACCAACGACAATTCCAATATGTTCCATTTTTATTGTATTCATTCAAACTAGTAATATTTTATAAGGTTAAAAAATGAACAAGATGTTGGTGTTTACTCCTATGTAACAAAATGATACAATCAATGTAACAAAATAATGCAATCATTTCTTGTCCCACACCAATTTATTCAACAAACATTAAGAGAATTAGTGATAACTTAACTTCCAAATGAACAACAACAAAATAGTCTAGCAATAATTATCATGAGAATCCAAATGTCTAATGATCTCATTCACCATAATTCTCAGCATCTTATTCAATATAAATCATAATTAAAAAACTAAATTGTCTCCAACAACAAAACCAAAATAATCCAAATGAAAAATCTTGTCTTAAAATCCACAGCTGTCAAATTCTTTATTCTTAATCCAAAATAATAATTAAAAAAACTTTCTCCTTAGTGGTCAAAAGCTGTTCTCTCAACTCTACAACCTTTCATGTTGCATGTGTTTCGATATGGATACTTTATATTTCCACAGTTTTTGCAGCTCCAGCTACCTTCAGGAAAAATTGGAAGTGGCACAGGAGTCTGAATCATGAAATCAAGGTTAAATATATATTCAAATTTATATGATAATCAACAAATTGTAAAAATAAATCATAAACATCTAACTAAGCACATTTAAAAATACTGTTTAGTTTATTCATCAGTTGAGTGGATTATTAATTCATTCCATGTTGATAACTGCGAGTAAATCATATACTCAACTGACTTTGTTATATATTTTTAATGTGATTTAGAGAAGTGAAATACTTACAGGTTCAGGAACTCCTCGACACTTCTTCTATTGCATTTATATCATCCGATTTTGCATAAATAATTCAAAAAGAGAGGATGATTTATTTATCTCTTTTTTCTTTTCTCCATTGATACGTGTTTAAATTAAAAGAGAATAAATAAATAAAAGATAATTCAAATACCTTCAATATGACATTTGTGAGATTTAGAATTATTACGAGATTTAGAATCATTGTGAGATTCAAAATCTTCTATTATTAGTCCCGCATCCAACAGAGAAAGGCCTTGAAAACCATAACCATGAGGATTGATGTGAGACCTTGGATTAACAAGAATATCTTATTCAACAATAATTTGGTTAATATGCTTACATATTTAAAACTTATATTGTATACCTTAGTTTATGTTTATGGATAATGTATTATTGTAAGAAAGTATTAAATAAATTAAATTTCTTTTACAATAAATTATAAGTTGTTTTCATAATTTATTTTTTTAAAAATATAAAAATAAATTGAAAATTTGTGATAAGTTATTTTTATAAAAAAATTTAAATAGTGTTGCAAAAAGTTATGTCGGCATATAAACACTTATCACAATTTAAACTTTTTACAACAATTTTTTTAACTTAAATCTTAATTCTTATAAAAAAAATACTAGAAGGCAATTGTTTTGAATTTTTTTAAAAAGACTAAAAACAAAAAATTATTTATTTATCGAAACTAATTAATTATTTAAACTTATATATACTCAAGGAAACTAAAAAATTAATCAAATTAAATTATATATAATTCAAATTAGACTCATTTAATTAACAAATTGAATTCTAACTCAAATTCAATTCATTTGTTTCATAAAACAAGTTATCAAATTTTAAATTAGGTTCGAGTTGACTTAATTCATTGTAAACCCCTATATCTACCTCTCAATAGATTTTGAATTTCTTATTTGAATTCGATAATATTAAATTTACCTCCAAAGCTTCCGGAAGGATAGATGAATGTATTGGTCCAAAGCTTCTACGTGGCATAGTCCCATAGCTTCCATATGGAATAGAAGAAGTTATTGATCCAAATTTGATTGGCATACCGTGGTGGTGGAGGAGTTGCGACACCTTGGTCTAAAATCAAGATTTGAGAGGATCATAATTAGAGGTGTTCACTGGGCTTGAATAAATCCAAATTAATTTGAAATTCAAATCAAACAATAATGTTCGGATTGAGCTTTTTACTTAATTCGGTAAAAAAAAAAGAAACTAAAAAATGAAAGTCTATGTTAATTGGTTTTAGTAAGAATGTTTAGAAATCAAATTTTTAATTATATATAATTAAAAAGATAATAAATTGCATCATTATTCCTTTTTAGATGATAATATCAATCTTCATAAAAACTATATTCATTATCTTAAAAGACACAAACAATATTGCTATGTACAAGCGTTTGAATATTCTGTAAAAGATTTGTTGTTTTTGATCCTAAAAAATCAAAAGTGTCAAACACAAATGATATGAAAATATATTGATTGTCGGAACAGGAACATGTTTTTTCATGTTTGACCAATTTATTTGAAGCGACTTTAAAACTAGTATAAGATAATTAACTTCAAGAAGAAAAAAAATGAAAAGCCATTTATAACCTTCAACACACAAAAAATTAAAAAATTTAGATTTTTATATTACTATGAAAAATTAATTTATGTAAATTAGATTTTTTTTTTAAAATATTTTTTACATTTGTTTCTAATATATCCGAGCAATCAAACTCAAATTAATCTGTTATTTTTCGATTTGATTCGGTTTGAATTTTATCACAAAAATATGCAAATTCAATTCAAACCAATCAATATATTTTTGATCAGTTTGAATATCAAATTCTCTTAAAATCGAATCAAACCGATATGCGAACACCTTGATCGTATTGACAAATCTAATATTCATATAATATATTTTTCATGCTACAGAATAAAACAACATATTGACATAATATTTTTCTGGTCACTGTTATATATGAACCTTCACTTTTTCTATTTTTGTAAAAGTAAATATTTATTTATAATAAATATTAAAAGAAATATAAAAGTTAACATCAAAGGGTATAAAAGAAAAGCTAAATAAAAAAAGCACTTACCAAAGTTCTTAGTGGAGCTATAATTAGTTTTGGAGCTGGAATTGGAGTTTAAGATGATTTTGGAGTTTCAGCTACAAATGGTTTTGGAGCATTACAATATTTTTTTATTGCAAGCAATTCGAAAAGAAAATTTTAAATTCCCACGAGTAGTGCGAATCCAGTCTCCATCTTTTTGTAAAACTGATAACATGAGAAAACAATTTTATCTTAGAATTGTAATTTGAAAATAATCAATTAAAAAGAGTTCATTAAAATAAGTGTGTTAGAGAGTCTAATATTAACACTCCTCATAAAACAAACATATAATTAAATTGATAACGATATTAAAAATTATTTTACTGTAAATTTTATAAAAACTTTTGACATCTCAATTTCTAAAGAAAATCAACCTTTGCATAACCAATTATATTTTAAATACAAAAGAGTCAATAAAAAACAATAAAATGGGTTAATCAAATTTTACACATTGCACATCATCTCCTCAAACTCCTGACAAAAGAGTAAGTTGCATGTGAAATAATTGACACATTTTGAGAACGTGTAATATGGTTTATCACGCGACATTCAAATATTTTAACGATTAAATTTTGGTTATAAATGATCTCAAAAATATTTATTATGGTTACATCATAATAAAATAAGACTCCTATTTATTTTTTTCAGAATTAAATCATAATAAATTTATACAGAGTCTTCAAAAAATTTAAACGACTCTAAATTGATAAAATACAAAAAAAATTGAAAGATTACTTCATCCTTAAATAATTTAAAAATATTCTTAAATATTTTAAAAACACATCTTAAATTTAAATTGCAATTGACAACTATAAACTACGGTCGTATAATTTAATCTTCAAAATATATGTAATAACATTGCAATCAAAGTTAGATTATTTCAATCACCATAAATTTAAAATAGTGGCTAAAAGTCGAAATCGTAAATTAGCACCGATTAAAATAAAATAAAAAATGAACCACAAATTGCAAAAAATATTAAACAAGGAAAACAACAAATAATATTTACCATCATTTGGAGGCCTCTTAGATTCAAATGAAGCTTGATTATTGTTCCGAAAGAAAATGAAAAAAAAGAATAAAACTATTAATTCAGAAAATAATAAACATATAAGGACAATAGATAAAACTATAAAAAAGTTTACATAAAAACGAAAAAGTTAACTCTTTTTCGAAGAAACCATTAGAAAGGTTTACGAGACAAAAAGAGTTGAGTAATAATGAGAGATAAAAAGACAACTCGAAGACACATAACTTATAGTATTTGATTTCATTATATAAATCAGGTGGGACATAATGAATAGAATGGGCCGAGATTTTAAACTCGACATTGGACTTAAGATTTAGAGTGTCTTAAAATTTTTGTGTCATATATATATATATATATATATATATATATATATATATATATATATATATATATATATATATATATATATATATATATATAATATATATATATATATATATATATATATATATATATATATATATATATATATATATATATATATATATATATATATATATATATATAAGCAAATTGTAGATAAAACTCCAAAATGACATTTTCTTTTGACCCTATTTTTTTTCCCTCCTTTTCATTGAGGAAAGACAAAAAAAATTGGGGTAACAAACGTTATCAAGAATTTCGCTTAAATTCGAACCCATAGCTGATGATAGAACTAGAATAGATATTTTCTGTTTCCTACTTATACAAGCCCGTATCCTTGCTTTTCTAACTCTAATTTTCCTCCCCAATTTGATATTATTGTGCCACTATAGACTGAAATTCCGTTATGGTCCAATTCTCACCGATATTAGATATATATATATATATATATATATATATATATATATATATATATATATATATATATATATATATATATATATATATATATATATATATATATATAAATCTAATAATTAATTGTTTAATACAACCTAAACGAAAATAACATATATTTTACAAGAAAATTTAAAGATTCCATCAAAAAAAAAAAAATTATACATGGATCTTTCACTAAGAACTTGTGTGCATTCATATAGATTTTTATTAGTACTTTTATCTACGAATTTGGTATTATTGAACAAATGTGCATTAAATCTTCATTTTATTCATAAATATTTTCTCAATAACAATAACATTTGCAAATCCAAGTGAACTATATTTTCAAGCGAGTAATCAAAACATTTTCCTAGTTCTATGATTATATCAATGTGCTTGTATTTTTTTTTTAGAAAACACTTTTTATTTATTTAAAGTTTTATTAACAAGATATGACAACTCAAATTAGATAATATTATCTAATAAATATTGAAAATTTTCAATCTCATGATTTACTAAAGATTCAGCTTCACTCTTAATATTTAGATCATTATCTTATTCAACTATTTGAAATACAACTTCTCTTATGTTTGAAGCATAAGATTTACTTGCATTTATATTGTTCACACAAATTTTTAAATGTGTTTACGACAATGATATTTGTAATAACTCTCTTTAGCCTTAATCATCATTAGAAGAATTATTAAAAATAGTTGTAATAACCCTCTTTACCCTTAATCATCGTTAGAAGAATTGTTAAAATTTAAGAGAAAAATTAGTACAAAAATTAATCTAAATTTCTAGCCCTAATCTTCTTGGTGACATGTTGGTAATTAGGAGTAACTATCGAGGGGAAATGAAAATTACACCTAGTGTGTATTTAAGCCAAAAATGCAAGAGAAAAACTCATTTTATTCATTCTTCTCCTTGTAAAATTGTGAAGTTTAAGAGAAAGGTTAGATGGAGTGAGAGAGGCGAGCAAGTGAGTGAGGGAGAGAAGAGGAGATTGTTGAGCACTCTTGAAGAAGAAGTCTTACATGTCTAAAATTTTAAATTCTTGAAGTTTGAAGGTGGAGCAAGTTAGAGAAGTGGAATAGGGTTCATTTAGGATTCAGTTGAGATAAAACCTCTTAGGTATATTGAACAATGGGGTTGGGAGTTCCTTCATAATTGATGCTTGATTGCTTGAACTTCCATTCTATGTTTAGTTGTTTATCATGAATGAATGTCTGATTGAATTGCATGCCATGTTTAAGGCCATTTATGGGCTTTCTTTTGTTGATTATGATTGTAATGGGTTGTGGTTGGAAAAGAATGAGCAATATATGGATTAGGCTCCGATTTGTTTTTTTGTGTTTTGTTGCATTTTATTTGTTTATCGGTTGTGTTTGTTTAACATTTTTGCGGTAACTCTGTTGATTTTGTATGCTTTTTTTTTGCTGATTTTGTCATGTCGAAATCAAATTGAACTTTGAAATCATGTCAGATGTCGGTTTTGTGCTTGTGTAGTTAACTTGTTTGCCCAAATGCTTGCGGTTTGATGTTGTTTAATTTGAACTTGCTTTTGTCAGCGACTTTGAGTTTTGACATATGATATGTCTGTTGCATTTTGATTTCAATCAAAATATGCATATTTGACATTAGTATCTTGTTGGATTTTGTTTGATTCAGTTATAATATCTTGATGCTATAATATATGTTTCGTGCTGCTGCTTCTCTTGTTTTTGTTATGTCAAAATCAATTCCAAAAATATCACGCATGATAGCATTATTTTTGCTTTTTCTGTTTCGATTGTGTTGAGCACGTTTAGCGTTAGTAGTTTGCTTTTGTTTTTTTACCGTTTACGTGCGGAATTTCAATTTTATTGTCGTCACGTTTAACCCGGATTTGTATTGGTAGTTTGACATATCATCAACTCGTGTTTGCATTGACTACTTTGTATTTCTTCATGTGATGTTACTTTAATTATGTTACGATTTTTTGTGTTCGATTTGATTGCGATGACCATGCTCCGCGCTAGCAGCATGTTATTTAAGTTGTGTTGGCATACAACATTTCAATTTTGTTACATTTAAATCAGATTTAAAGTCTGCATTGACAACTTTGCATTACACGTACTCGTGTTACATGAACTCAATTTGCGTTCCTGTGTTGTATTGATTTAACACGTGCATGTTACAAGTTTATTTACTTTTTGATTCAATTTTGATGAATGTGTGTGGGATATTATTGTTATCTATGTTTTGATTCTCCTGTCATTTTGTTGCATGCTTGTGTGCGGCATTGCATTTCACACAATATATGGCATTGAGTTACGCCATCGCGTTAGAATTCGCGCACTCGCACTAGAGTTCGCGCCCTTACATTACATGTCACGTCTTTTAATTATTTTTCACCACTTCACCATTAAATCAAACACCTTTTGAATAAATTTCAAATCATTTCATAAACCTTTTCAAAACCCAACAAACCATTTTCAAAAAACGCGAATCGAAACACTTGATCAATATCAAGTTCTTTTTGTAAAATAAATCAAAGTTATCTAACTTAAATACTTTAAACATTTTCATAATAATGGACTAAAAAGGACTAGTTGGATGTGATATCCACTCCTAGTCTCGAATACTTAGGCACAAGTTATAACAGCTTGCCCGCTTGAGTATTTGTCTTCCTCTTAAAATCATAGAGTGCACCTCCTTTCTTTTTCGTAATAAAAGAGATTTAAAATGACTAGTTGGACGTAATATGCAATCCTAGATCAAATATTTGGGTACAAGGTGTAATATCTTGCTCACTTGAGTATTTGTCTTCCGTTTAAAATCCACCGCAAGTGTTTCAAATCTTTTCACAATAATAAAATGGATAAAAAGGATTAGTTAGACGTAATATTCAATCCTAATCCCCGGGTATTTGGATACGAGTTGTAATAGCTTTCCCATTAGAATACTTGTTTTCCACCTAAAAAAATAATCTCAACCAATCAAACTCATTTTCCGTCTTAGCGCGATGTTAAAACTTTTTCACAAATGAAAGACGTTGGAACAAACTTGGTTCTACAACTATCCTTAAGTTTTGATGATAACAAAGTATAAGAGAACAATTTTTACTCTAACCAGTTTGCTGAGTGTGCAGAAAAATTGGAACAAATTCTAACTCCGAAGGTGTCTAGACTCTGAGCCAAAGAATAGAAACGTTCAAACAAGTCAACTATGATCTATCAAGTCAACATTCTGAATATAAGTTCTCCAGACTGACTCTGATATAAAGCTCTGACTATCTGCTGGTGAAATTCTTTGAACCCAGTTGTCCAAAGACTATATTTATTTTATCAAGTTTTGATGACAGACTTTGGAAATTCTACTCAAGCTTCAATAACAAATATTAAAAGCCTCTGAATGGAAGTTGTCCAAAAGTCAACAAAATATTTGATGTAACAAAAGTACAAAAGTAAATCTACTTTTTCCAAAAGTCAACAAAATATCTGATATAAAGCTCTGACTATCTGCTGGTGAAATTCTTAGAACCCAGTTGTCCAAAGACTATATTTATTTTATCAAGTTTTGATGACATACTTTGGAATTTCTACTCAAGCTTCAACAACAAATATTAAAAGCCTCTGAATGGAAGTTGTCCAAAAGTCAACAAAATATTTTATGTAACAGAAGTACAAAAGTAAATCTACTTTTTCCATAAAGTATTATACTTTGTGTCAAAGAAGTCTTCTGCGTCCAATCATTTTCACCAACTATAGGCTGCTTCACCCCTCTAGTGTTTCATTTGAAGTGATCTTATTACAATGGATACTTAGAGGATATTTCATCTTCACCTCCAACAGATCTATTTTTCATCTATTTAAAGAGGACTTTGAAGATTGAAGAATGTGATAAGAGATAGACTTGATACACACACTGAACATTGATCAACACTCACATTCAGAAACATATACCAAAATAAGAAGTGTTGCTTACACTTATACACTTATAACAAAAACTTATTGGATATTCTTGTTAAGTGTAATACTTGATTGTAAACTTGTGTATCTTCTTGTCAAAAGCATCTTGTAAACACAAAAATTGTTATTAGAATTTTGATTGCAATCCTTAAGTAACTAGGTTAGGTCATGCTCTTGAGAAGTGAATAACATGTTATTATTAAGGTTGAAATCTTCTTAAGCGACCGGGTAGGCCAAGGTCTTAAGGAGTCAGTGACCGTCAGTTTTCTTAGGGGATCCTGATTAGTCAAAGGCTTGATATTATCGATAGTAAAGATGTTGTGGGTGTTAGTGTAAGTCCGCTAACTTTCAACTACCCCATATTTTCTTGGATACATGTTCCCTACATGTCTAAGTCCAACATCCATTTTTATCGAAAAAATCAAGATGACCTCCCTGAAGTCCCTCTAATGTTTGGCACTGCCAGAAGTTTTGTTTTGTTTGAATTAATGCACGTATCAAAGTCCCTTCAGGAATTTATTGTGACATCCATTGCTCGTAAGAAAAAAGTGGATAAGTTGATTCATATGATGCTCCCCAAAGGTGTTAGTGCTTCCACAACTCAACCTACTGCTAAGGACAAGACATTTGAAGATCAGGTTGGAAATGATAATGGTGATGCTGTTAGTGAAGGTAGTTCGAATGTTGGGTCATCTAAAAATTCTAAAGATTAATAATTTGTTTTATTAATTATCTTTTTTATATATGCGTGAGTATTTCTCCAATTTGTTTAATCACCCTCAGAGCAGGATAATGGTCCCTTCTTCCCTCTGAGCTGGTTCCATTTTTTTACTTTTTTCTGCTTCCTGGATTTCTGCCCCTCCTGGGCTATTTTAGTTCTTTTATTGGCTTTTTTTGGCCCCTTGCCCATTTCGATGCAAATAGGGGGATAAGAAACAAATTTGATCTAAATGCATAACTTTTTATGGTAATCTGGTTAATCTGATATACTAGTTTTTATGCTGATATGCTAGTTATCTAGATCTTTGATGCAATTTGATGATTTGTCATGAAGATTATTCTAGTCATTTGGTTGCACATCTTACATGTTGTATTCGCCTTAAAATTGGGCAAAAGGGGAGATTGTTGTTACAAGTGATTGAGACATTTTTATATGCAACATGTTATGCAATATTTCATGACATGATGTTGAGATATATGGTCTCTATGCGCTCAAAACCAGAGGCAAAGATGTGGAGCAAGATGTCCCACACGCCATGGAACATTCTGCCTTTGAAGTTGTTGCATTATATCAGAATCAAGCACATGGTTTGTTTCCTTATTTATCTTTATGTTTATGCGCTTTTAGGGAATTAGGAAAGAATTCCTAAAAATACCACAGATCAAGACCAAATCATATGGATATGGATTTAATTTAAGATATATTGCAAATGAAATTAAATCATATCTTGTGTATGCATTTTTTGGAGTTCTTCATCCGCATGTTTTCAGCAACCCTAATCGCAAGCCACAACTGTCTATTTTGCTATTTAAGGAGACTCTCTTTGTAATAGAAGACTCGGACTTTGAAAGATATTAAAAGGCAATTATATATGTTGAGTCTTTTATGTTTTCATGTGTTTTTACTTCTGAAACTCTATTCGTTTGAGCATTCATATCCAAAGGAATAAAGTTTGTTTTATTGAGTTGTAATAGTTTAATCATTCCAACCTTTTGTAATCTTTCCAACACTAGGGATAGTTTTTGTGAGAAAGTGACATCGGTCTCATATTTAGGGGGAGTCCTAAATATAAATTTATTGGTAGTATTAACAAAAAGACATTTAACTAGAAGAGTTCATCTAAGATCAATTTGTACTTATGCTATTAAAAATGGATTTCTTTCTTAGGTTAACATCCTCCATATGTAGGTGTTATTGCATTGAACTAGGGTACCAAATTATTGTGTTCAATTTCATTTATTTACATTTTAATTGTCATTGCATCCGACTTGTCATACGCATTGTCTGACACATTGTGTTTGATATCTTTCTAGGAGGAGAACATAATTTCAAATATAAATATACTAAAAACACGCAATGACAAACTTCTATCACAACCATATTCTTGAATATTTTCTTGTTCTAAAGGAAAAGTCTGAAAACTGAGATTTTAAGAAACAAGTTTACTTGCTTCGATGATAATATCTAAGTTTGACACTATTTACCATAATACTTTCATGATCCTACTTAAGTACTAATTCTTTTCGCATACCTCAATATGGATAAATAAAAAATGTCTAACATGCTCATATTTATTCAATTTTTTCTCCCTTCCTCACCAATTCACTCAAATGATAAGGGTATCACTCAATCAACATATAAAGATCATTTTACCACAAACTTTAACATTATCTAAAGAGTTTATCAAATCAAAATTATTACACACTCTTTTTAGGTCTCAAAGGTTGTAACGTAACTTGGTTAAGGTATGATAAATTTGGGAAAGTTGGCTAAATTCTTGGAGTTTGACACTAAATTCTTTTATTCATCCATTTTTAGATTTTTGATGTTCTTTTACCACAACCAATACTTCAAGGGATGATCCTAAGCTATTAGAGACTTTATTATTTATTTGTAGTGATAAATTTGGGAAAGTTGGCTAAATTCTTGGAGTTTGACACTAAATTCTTTTATTCATCCATTTTTAGATTTTTGATGTTCTTTTACCACAACCAATACTTCAAGGGATGATCATAAGCTATTAGAGACTTTATTTATTTATTTGTAGTGATACCACTTCATTTTTGTCCTTCTTTAATCATTTTAATTTTATCTTTATATTTTTTCGATGGGTACCACTATTCAAAAAAAAAATTAAGTCTCTTTCAATGACATTTTCTTTTAAGACCACTACTATAAACTTAAAATATTGTTATTACATGAGCAATCCTAAACTTAAAATTTTACTGTGCTTATGATTTTTCGTATGACTACCTAACTCTAAAGAGAAACGAAGTAATTACAATTATTTGTAAAATAGCATCATGTAATTCAATTTATAAATAAAGAGGGGGGATATGGATTAAAGAGACTATCAAGGGATACATAAATTTAGCATATAGAAAGATAATCCTAAAGGGTTCTAGATACACAAAAAATGTTGCCTTAGTGTGTGAATAATATGATAATTTATCGTAAAGAAAAGGTAAACTTTTAGAAAATTTCATATTTAAATGGACACTCTCAGATTTATAAAATCGTAAATAGTGAATATTTGGTCCAAACCTTACTTGTTTAGGTTTTTGAAAGTTGAGAAGAATTTTGAGTTAGACTTTAATCTTTAGTCATTATCCTTCTCTTTGCCTTTTTGAATTTCTATTAATCTTAAGCATTCACATTTGGTGCCCGGCTTCTTTCCTAATGAAGCTCTTGTTTTCATTATCAGTGTAAAGAATAGCCAATATAGTCTTTCTTTCTTCTTAGTTGCTGCTGGACATGGTAGCTTCAGCCAATATGGTAGAATTTTATTAGATTACAACCTTTCATTTTGGTTCTACATAACCAAACTTTTTCTTCTTGAAGCCTTTTCCTTTCTTGAAACTTTAATGTTTTACTAACACCGTCTTCCTTTTCTTCCTTGAGTGGATAAAGGCTCATACTTTATATGGACTCCATTTTTGTATTAGGTGGATATGACAATTTTTGGGGTTCATATGATGTTTTTTACTTTCCCTTTTCTATTTGCTATACATCCATGTTTTAGCATGTAATACTTTCATCTCCTTACTTCAAGCCTTAAAAATATATTTCTCATCCATAAACCACTTAAATAGCTCATTTGTCTCCCAATTAAGGTTTCTTTTAAAGAGTTGATACAAATGGTTTGCCTAGAAGTAGGAGGCTCTTTTTATTTGCTTACATCCAAAGTAACGAATTAACCAGAAGTATAAAATTGCCAACTTTTACCGACACATATTTCATCATCCTAAGGATATACATAAGACCTGCATATCAAGTCAAGATCATACTGAGTGGTTTTATTTCTCCCCTTAAATTTTCTGCCATCCAGAATAACATCAGTTTGATCCTATATCGGGAATAAATATTTTTTTTTCAAATCTTAAATTTCCAATATTGCATGGGATAATGAAACCACCTAAATCTGATAAATTGGAAGATGGTTAATATTCTTTGAATTACCACACAACAATATTAATAAGTAAACTACCTCATTGTTGAATATATTTCTTTTCTTGGTCGCAAACTCCTTCATAATCTTTGTGTAAGCTTGGAATTATTGTAATGCTTCTCCGAATGAGATAATGACTTGTAGGTTGTTGAATAATTCAAGGAATTTTTCATACTATCTTACCTTATGATATTTTCTTCTTCTTCGGTGGATATGATAATATTACATGAACTATAGTTTATGAATTTTTTTTTCTTCTTTCATCACACTTTTAACTCCACTATATTTTTTTCCTTGCTCTTTTCAACTCTAATCATTAGTCCATCTTCCTTTACAATTTCACAATTAACCTCAATTTTTTTCAATGACAACTTTTGTAACCCTTAGCCTTTAACACTTTGGTAAATTTATTCTTCCTTAAATTGATAGCATATAAACTTTCATTCTTCTTGGGATTATTAATTATAATTCCCTTAAAGAGTCTAGTAGATTGGTCTGTCAATTGTTTTGGTAGTTGGCAAATATGTGTCTCCAAACTCCTGATACATGCTTCTTTGCTCATACTATTTATTTCTTGATCCAATTTCTTATTTTTAAAAGTATCATGTGTCACCTATTAGAATAATATATATATTGATCTTATGTTCCTGATAACAAAAGAACAACAAGATCAATAAAACAATATGTGGAAATAGAATTAGAGGTTTTACCTCCAGCAATTGTTGCAGTGTTGTGAGTGCACTGCTTTTGATTCTTCCAAACTCTTGCTCTCTCGATATAGATGGTGTATTTCTTTTGCGATGAGAGAAAGTTTTGGGGACCAAAGACTATTTATAGGCTTGATTCTACCATCAAGAATTTAAAGTCATTAAAACTCATTACCACCCAATTAAATGGTCATATCAATTTACATTAAAACCAAAATAAATCATACCCTTTTCAGAATCAAAATCCCAAAACTATGGACCACATTAAAATTGGTTTTTTATTATTAATAATTATTATAATAAAAATAAGAAACCGTTACATTCTCCTACTTGGTCCATAGAACGGATTATTGGCATAAATGAGTCATGGAAAACTTACTCAAGAAATAAATATGTGAATCATAGAGATAGTCCATCTTAAAGCGAGTAGTCTTATCTATGTATTACGACATGTCTATTTTCAAGTATATATCTGTAATGTGGTAACTAACTTGATGAATAAACCAACGTTTACTCTTGGTCCAGATGTAACATATTTTCTCAAACTGATGTGCGCATGAAAATGAGAAAACATCACAATATAAGAGTTTTATTAATAAACTGTATGTATACAATCATAAGGAGGAGCCAAGTCCCGTGTTCTCTACATGATCCTTAAATTTTATTGGTGGCATGCCCTTAGTCAAAGGATCAACGATCATTAAATCAGTACTAATGTGATTAATAACTACTATTTTATCTTTAACTCTTTCTTTAATGGCTAAATACTTTATGTCGATGTACTTGCTTCGACTTCCACTTTTATTGTTCTTAGCCATAAAGACAGCTGCTGAATTATCGCAAAAAATCTTCAGAGGTTTAGAAATAGAATCCATGATTCTAAGCCCAGAAATAAAACTCTTAAGCCATACACCATGAGAAGTAGCCTCAAAACAGGAGACAAACTCGGCTTTCATAGTAGAAGTAGCAATCAAGGTTTGCTTAGTACTTCTCCATGAAATAGCTCCATCAGCCATCAAAAAAATATATCCTGATGTTGATTTGCGAGAATCAACACAACCATCAAAGTCGGAGTCTGAATAGCCGATCACATCAAGATTGTCCGTCTGCCTATACATTAGCATGTAATCTTTTTGTTCCTTTAAGATATCTCAACATCTTCTTTGCAGCTTTCCAGTGATCCATACCTGGATTACTCTGATATCTTCCTAAGATTCCAACAGCAAATGCAATATCAGGCCTTGTGCATACTTGAGCATACATAAGACTTCCAACAACAAAAGCATATGGAATGTTCTTCATTTATTCCCGCTCAAAATCATTCTTAGGGCATTGATTCAAATTAAATCTATCGCCCTTGACAATGGGTGCAACACTTGGGGAACAATCTTTCATTCTAAATCTCTCTAAAACTTTATTGATGTAGGTTTCTTGTGATAGACCCAAAATTCCTCAAAGTCTATCTCTGTGGATCTTAATGCCAATGACATAAGATGTCTCACCCATATCCTTCATATCCAAGTTTTTAGAGAGGAATTGTTTCACCTCATGTAGAAAACCTTTATCATTGGTTGCAAGTAGTATGTCATCCACATACAAAATGAGAAAACAAATTTTACTCCCACTGACCTTCTGGTATATACATTAATCCATGGGGTTTTCAATAAACCCAAATGAAGATATCGTTTCATGGAATTTAAGATACCATTGACGAGAGGCTTGTTTTAAACCATATATAGATCTTTAAACCATATATGGATCTCTTAAGCTTGCAAACCAAATGCTCACCACTATTAGAAGAGAAACCTTCAGGTTGTTTCATATAAACCTCCTCCTCCAAATCATCATTAATAAAGACTGTTTTCACATCCATTTGATGCAACTCAAGGTAAAAATGTGCAACTAATGCCAAGATGACACGAAGAGAATCTTTCTTAGATACAGGAGAAAAAGTATCAGTGTAATCGATTCCCTCCTTTTGAGTAAATCCCTTAGCAATGAGTCTGGCCTTGTATCTCTCAATGTTGCCTAATGAATCTTTCTTGGTTTTATAGATCCATTTACAACCAATGGCCTTTGCCCCATTAGGTAACTCTACAAGATCCCATACGTCGTTGTTTTTCATGGAATTCATTTAACTATAATTGATAGCATTTAACACTTTGGTAAATTTATTCTTCCTTAAATTGATAGCATATAAACTTTCATGCTTCTTGGGATTATTAATTATAATCCCCTTAAAGAGTCTAGTAGATTGGTCTGTCAATTGTTTTGGTAGTTGGCAAATATGTGTCTCCAAACTCCTGATACATGCTTCTTTGTTCATACTATTTGTTTCTTGGTCCAATTTCTTATTTTTAAAAGTATCATGTGTCACCTATATGAACATGATCACGAAAACTTCCAATTGAGAAAATTTTATTGGTTCTTCTTGCTCATTTTGATACCATTGTTGTACTATTTTATTGATATTGTTGCCGATATTATTGAGATTGTTTTTGATATTGTTGAGATTGTTGCTACTTATTTTGGTATGATTGTTGATGTTGTATATGATTTTGATTCTAATATAGTGGTTGATATTATTGACTCTAATATAAACTTTTCCCCTGTTTTTTATTCCACCTGATTTTTTGGTGACTTATCCATGCAAGAATGTATGTTCCTAAGAAAATATTATTCATTTGAAAACTTCCAGTGTACTTAGCCTATTTATCATGGAAACCGTTTAGGTTGCACTAGCCCTTTTCATGACCACCGACACACTAATCATATATGAAAGCTTGTTGTACATGTTTTACCTAGTGATGTCCCCTTGGAAAGTCTGTTGATTATGGACAGAGTGTCCAACTATGTTTGCATTTTGTTATGGCTTTCTAGCAATACACTTTTGATGTCAAATACTCCACCTATTCTTCATATAACTCCTTTGTTTGTTGTTGCACTATACTCTTTTTGGGTCATATTCTCAATCAACTTTTTTGTCTATTTATCGGACTTTGTTTGCATAATACCTCCAATAGAGGCATCTAATAACAATCTTGTGTTTCCTTTATGTCGTTGTGTAAAATATTATACAATTGTCAAGTCATCAATGTCATGTGATGGATATTATAATAATAAGTTTTTACCTTTCCCATGTATAATGGAGAGATTTAGTCTATCCTTGCTTAATAATATGATGTTCGCCACCTTGTCCACATATTTGTGTATTGAATATAATCTTTCTAAAAACAATTATTCTAGTTTCACCCAAGTAATTATCACACCACTTGGTAATGTCTATATTGAATCCTTATCTCTACAAGTAAGTGTTAGTTAAAACAATATTAACCTTTTTTAAATTTCTATTATACCTCCCGTGTTGCAAAAAGTACACGTCTCCTTGAACCTAGTCATATACTCATAAGAATATATTAGAACACATCCTTCAAATTTAGTATCTCTCAAACCTACAAACACATAATTCTTAATGTCAAAGAAAAATGGATTCGTCAGTTGGACCCAACAAGCCACCTCTTCTTCGTATAGTCATCACCCAAATTCTCCTAGAGTACGTCTAAGTGGGATAGTTTTAGGTTATTTATGTAGCGTTGCCTAAGGTGATTCACTAGTACTAGAATAGTGTAATTACATCTTTTTCTCTTGTAGTTTAGCTATGCAAATGAGTTTTCAAATTATTTTTATAGTCTTTTAAATTTTTTGCCCGAGTTACAAATTCTCCAATCTTGCGTTAGACATAAATTGAACACACATATACTTTTAGTAGTATAGAGTAAAGTAAAAATAAATAAATAAATAAATAAATAAATCAAATATACCTAATATCAAGTATAGTTACCTAATATTTCCTTATTGAAATAATCAATAGTCCTTGGTAACATTGTTATTTTGTTGGTCCGAAAATATAAGTGTAGTAAGTTGTGTCAACGAAAGTTCACAAGTGGTAAGTTAGGTTGAAAACATATCGATCCAAAAAAATTGTGATTATTTAAACAATATGAAAGATATTATACTTTTTATTAGAAAGTGAATGACATAACTGTAAAAAGGGGGTGTGAGTAGCGCGGTTGAATCACTTGTGTGAATATTATAAAATTAATGAAACTAAGCTAACCGATGAAACTTATAATAAGAGAAACGATTAAGTTCCCATTTTAATCCTTTTCCCTTTTCATGTGTTTAAACCCTTCTTGGACCTATAATGAGTCTTCATATATCAGGACTATTTTACAAAATTGTTATGCATGATTTCTCATTGCATAACCTGCTTCGTGTGATTATAATTCCCCAATGTCTTGAGCAAAGTCGCAATCGGAGAAAGTTTGATAGAAACATAAAATAACTATGTCAGAGAGTATGCCTTATGTCAAGTAATAATGAACAACCTCTTAGAAATATTTAGTTCCAATAGAAAAGTTTACTGTTAGTTCTCAATTGCTATCTAGATTGATCCCCCAAATTTCTTAGATGAAAAAATATTAAGCATAAAATATTAATGAATCACGATAAGAAGTTCATCATTATAGAGAAAATATCTAAATAGATCCCATGATTCACATTATTGCGGGACAAATCATCTAAGGGAGCTAGTTACTCATCCTTAAAGAATTCATGGTTCCTTGCTTTCTCCCCATCTCCAATGCTTAATAATATGCCTCATTTATCATCAAACTTAGAACCCTAATAATTGAGTGTGTTTTACAATTTATAGAAAATTTATGATCTCACAGAATCACGTTGTTTTGCCTTAGAGGTGCACCACTATTTTTGCGATGTTGTTGACATATCAGTCTACGAATCATAATAGCATGTCACTCTTGTTTTGTTTAAGCGCCACAACTTTTCTAGTGATGCAATATTGTGTTACTTTGTCATCTTAACTTCCATAGTAAAATACCATAGAATTTGTATGATTATGTTTCTTTTGGCTTAGATTGGTTTTTCCACACTTCTTTGGATTTTTTAGTAAATCCTAAAAAACGTAAATAAATTAAAAGAAAAAGAACTTAAAAAAAAATGCAATGACAAAGTGTTATATGTAAGCCACTTTGACACAAGCCTTACCCCTATACACTCTTTGGCAACCCAACTTCTAAAAACATTCCAACAACTGTTCTATGTCTCTTTATACACTGCTTTCTACCGAATTTATTAAACTGCTCTAAAAACAACTTCCAAGTATTTGTTACTTCTTCTTTCACTAACATTCCTTGATCACAAAACTGATAAATTGGAGTTGCAATGAAGGTATTTATTAGGCAATGATGCATGACTAATAACAGTGGAACCATATAAAATACATAACCACGTATTTTAGACACTTTAATCATTATCAATCACCATGAAGAAATTTCAACTCCCCGTGTTAAATTCTATTGTCTATATGATCAAACATGCTTATAGACAATAAATTTCACTTAAATTTAGGGACATACCTCACATCACGTAGAAGGAACTCACGATCATCAAATATTGTAAGCCTGACTGTACCAATATTATGAAGTTTGCAAGCTTTATTGTCATCGAGTCGAACAACTCCATCTTTTTCCAACTTTAAAATCTCAAAGTATAATTTCATTAAATACTTATAATATAAAATCCATGACGCAACTCTTTTAAGTATGTATACTCGACACCACTAATGCACTGACACTCTTATAATCATTCATATATGAGGCAACTACAATCTAAATAGAATCCTCATTGTTTTATGAAAAATAAAACATTTAAACTTTGACTTGTCAGAACTCTGAATTTAAAATTTCCTAATTCTCACTGATTTCTCTTAAGACATTAAGCTTTCACCATAATCATCAACCTTTAAGTCTTTTATCTTTGAAAAAAAATTAGACCTCACTTTCATATGGATTTCATCCAAAGTGAAAGTACATTCCTTAGTATAAACAATGACATCATTGACATTCTTAAAGGATCTAGATAATGATCTTTACGAGAATAGAGTCGTGTGTTCGTCATCAACTATTATTATTCTTCAATTGATCTTGTAAAAAAAATTCATTTGTTTCACAGTAGATTTATTCTTTTCCATTCAAAATCAAAAGAATTGTTGTGAAATTTTTTATATTTAATATCTTTAAAAATATATTTAACAATTTCTACCACGTTTCCATTTATTATAATTGAGGATTTTATAAAAACTATGACTAAGTTATTAGTAATGAAAGATTAGTTCAAAGTAAATGCAATACAAACTTCAAAGTAGAAGTGTTAATAGCACTAACTCTAACTATGTAACACTCATTTTTTTTATTAAAGAAATACATTTGGTTGGATTTAAGTTCACATCAATTGGTGAAACCCTCTTTATTAAAGAGTTGCATGTAAGTCTCATCATTTTTGATGAGTCAATATAATCATTGAAATTATATCAAGTAATCCAACAAAACAAGGTTACAAGACTTAATTAAAACAAAATCAACATTGATTGATAAAATTAAAATATGAAAATTTTACAGAAAAAAATAAAATAACAGAAAAATCAACGAGTAAAATGATCATAATAAAGTATTATTATAGACACTGACTCGGCTAATTTTTCTTTTCGGCTCTAAAACCACCCGCGATGAAGAACACTGCTCCAGCTCACGCCGCTTACCAGTCACTCTCATCGGCTCTGAAACATCAGAGCCAATCAAATGTGGAAAATTAACCTTAGCCTTTGAGCCACGCATATTAAAAGCGGCTCGGTCATAAGCCAAAGCCGCATCTTCAGCCGACTGAAAAGTCCCAAGCCACACCCTTCCGCCGTTCTTTTTCGGATCTCTAATTTCAGCCGCAAACTTTCCCCACGGCCTTCGCCTCACTCCCTTATACTTCTGCCAACAAGGAGGCGCGTGAGTTTCACGATGCATCAGAGGCGCGTTGGCAATGTCACAGTGAAGAGTTGTTAACGTTGAACCACTACTAGTACTGCCGCTGTTGGTGGGAGAAGATGGAGCAACGCCGTGAGATGCGGCAGAAACAGCGGCGAGAGGACTGAAGTCGTGGTGGTCGTTGAGAAGGTAGCGTTGAATTGAATCGAGAAAAGCGAGATCGGATTCAAGAGTCGTAGCTTCGAGATTCATATTCTTTCAAACAACGTTGTACTAAATTTGCAAGTGTTTCGTGTTAATTAACGTTATAAGCTATTGTAAATTGTAATGCAACAAGTGATGCTTCGTATTTATATGGTTCATCTGTGAGTATTATGTTGTTGAAAAATGAAAAGTTGTTGGCTTTGAGAACATATTCTCGTTCTCTTTCGTGGAACCATAGCGACATAATATTAATTAAAATATGTAAGATATTTAGTCATGTGTTAAAGGTGTTTAAGATAGTATATTAGTACTTCTTTTTATTGAAGTTGAGGAACCGGTTTTATTTATTAATAATGGTATAATTTATGTTGAAGGGATGTTAGACATTTTTTCCTATAAATTAAATCATTTGAAGTCTTTTTTTTTTATAGTTTACAGTTTTAGTTTCTTATATTTTAATATATATATATATATATATATATATATATATATATATATATATATATATATATATATATATATATATATATATATATATAATTTTATTAAGAAGTTATACAAGGTGGCGTGGAAAATCACATGAAGATTGAATTTTATTCTTTTTATTTAATATTCATGCTATTAGATATTTCAGGTGAGGACGAGCAGGTCGGAGAAACTTGTTCCTATTGAAGACGAGAATAAATAATAAACTTTTATTCTCGATTAAGATTGATGGCAGAGAAATGTTTGTTATAAGGAAGCGGGGTGGTGAAACTCGCCCATGCCCTACCCTGTTACCATGCTTATTTATGTTAGAGATGACAAATATGACATTTTAGATTATTATTAAATACTAAATATTATTTGAATTTATTGAATATTTTTGTTGTACCGTCATTTGAAACAAATTTAATTATAAATATTTTTTTTGAAACAATCAATTTTAATTATCTATTAATCAATATTTTAAAAATCAGATCGGATCGGTCGGTTAATCGGTTGAATCGGGAATCAGAGATGAATTTGGTTGGGTCAATCTTTCAAAACCATTCATGGATCAAAATCGAAGTAAAACTGGAAAAATCGGATTGAACCGTTCAAGACTATTTGAACCAAAGAACCGGAGCCGATTTTATAAAACCGTCAGGTTAAAAAAAGGCATAAAATTAACCATTTTTTTATTTTTTTTTTTAATTTTAATATGTCAATATCAAAACTTAACATACATTCTTCAATCACAAAAAAGAATTTCATGTCTTTTTACAACCATATAAATTTTTAAATTTTATCATTTTATTATAATTTTTCTTTCAACCACACTTCATTATCATCACGTCATCTCTTTTAAACATAGTTACGATATCCAATTCAATATTGATTGTACTTCAAGTCAATATTGTTTATTGTCAATTAAGACTTGTTTGTCGTATCTCAACTCAAAATCATTTTTTTGTTTAATGAAATATATTGTATGATTAATTTTTGATATTCTACCTTATTTAATTTATGTATTCTTAATTATTTGAACTTCATTTTAGTTATTATATACTATTATTTTAATTTTAATTTAAATTAGTTTTTTTTAATTATAATTCTTTAATTTGATCAAATTATTTTTAAATAAAAGTTGAATTGAAGTCTAGAACATGTTATATTATTATATATATTATCGATATTTTTGTATTAATTTTGTAATAGATTTTTAAATTATTTATTTTATTAAGTTGTGAACGTATAATTATGTGTGACATATCTATGAAATTTAATTTAATTTAATAAACGGTTCGACCGTAAATTTAAGCAGTTAAACTAATTAAACCATAAACCATAAATTTTACCGGTTCAATCTCCGATCCGATTTTAAAAATATTATGATTAATTCAAATATTTTTTCAACAACTAGATAAATTAAATTATATCAAAGTATTCTATGAAATATCATGTTTTCATCCTTAAAAAGACAATTATGCAATATAAATTTAAATACACTTTCAACCATATACTTAAAGTGATTTACGATTTTCTTCTCTTTATTTTTAAATTTGAAAATATAATGTCATTCTTTTTCATCACAAGATGTTAGACTTTTATTAGAGACTTGCTATTTTTACACTGATTTTTGCATACATCGTATCCTACGGTGTAGGTCATAACAATTCATTAAATTTTTAGAAATTTTTTTTAAATAAAATTAGTATATTTTACCTATACTAATACGGTGTAGGTGTTAAAGTTAGTGTCAAAATAACTTTTTTTCCCTTTTATTAAGCTTAATGTTATGTTGACATCTTATTTACTTTATATTGTATGTACATCGTAGAATTTTCTATACATTTTAACTTTGACACAAAAATCAAAGCATGGAGAAAATTATTTAAAAAAGCAAAAGGTACATCTTATGGTATTTATATATGGTGTTGATGTAGTTTTAGGTGTCAACTTAACATTTCTCTTTTATTAATTTATTTGTTAGGTTAACTAATAAGATGACGTAGGGAGATAAAAACTATAAATAAATTTAGTTATTTAAGTCATAATAGTGGCCAAATTTTGACTGAGAAATTATATTGTCACAGCATGCACGTGTGCATAGTACTGCTAGATCCTAAGGTGATTCTAGTAATTAACCCTTTTGTGAACACGTCTGTTGAAAATTTGACCCTCTTTGTTGATTCAAACAAGTGACTTTCAACACATTTTCAAGGGAATGATCACTAGGCTGAATTGTGCATTAAGTTTATTATTTTAAAATATTTTGTGAGATTGTTTAACAATTTACAAACAGACTATCAAGAATTGATGATATTCTCGTAGTAAAATAATTTAATTAAAATTATATTAAAATAGATTATTTTTTGACCTGAATACTCATGTACGTTTCATATATCCATTGTTCGACTATCTTCATGACATGAATACTCATGCACGTTTCAGATATCCATTGTTCGACTATCATCAAAGACTCTTTCGACGCCATAAATGAATTCTGATCACTCTCAATTGCTTTTTGTATTTCACTTTGCTTATTTTCACTACAAAGGTATAGAAATCAAGAACATAATTCTAAACTAACATTTAGGAGTTGATAATCCATAAATTCATATCCCTTAAACTCATACCGGAATTCAATTAGAGAATGAAAGTGAAAACGTACCTGAGTTTATCATTTGGGTTCGATGAATGTTACGGGTATGTGATCTTTCAATTTATAAAGTTCTTTATGATTTTTTTAATCTCTTCTGATGGTGATGAAGAGAGAAAACCTGATAAACTATATTGATCGCTCTTTACAAATGGAGATCATAACCCATATAAATAATTGTAAGATTATTTCTTTAGTTTTCAATATTCTAATTTGATCACTCATCAAATTACATATTGACTTATGGTATCTACATAATAACCTTACCTTTCATGACATTTATGTTTTTAACCATAAATTTAATATTAATATTAATTAGACTCATTTACGTCTTGACTAATTAAATAATGACACTAACACCTTAAATATTACATTTGTGACTCAAAATTCTAACAATCTCCCACGGGTCACATATGTAACTTTACATCTGTGTTAGACTTTATGAGCTAAAAAAATTGTCATTATATACTTCAAGCATATCCAAATTATCTCGTCCATTAGTCTTTCCAATATACATAACCAAAGTGATTTTTGTTATATCAATCATAACTAGAATCATCCATGAAATTTCTAACATGAAAATCACATGAATATGGTTTGTAGATGTCGATTTTTAACTGGTCCAACTTTACTTTAGTGAGAACATTCAATAACCTTATTGTACAAAGTATAAATATCTGAATATCAAACTTTATAAACCATAAAAATATTCAAAACCAAAGTATGCTTACAGTATACCAAACATAGAATACAAAATTCATAAATGACTAACTCCCACTAAATTAAAGATTCCTGAAACTGTAAAACACTCATATGAGCAGTGTGTTCGTGAAATACCTTGGGTGGAAGACCTTTTGTAAGAGGATATGTTATCATGGAGTTTGTCCCTAAGTGTTCTATGGAAATCTGTCCACTTTGTACCCTTTCCTTAATAACCAGAAACTTGATGTCAATATGTTTTGACTTATTTGAGCTCCTATTATTTTTCAAATATAAGACATGATTTATTATCATCGTATAACTTAAGTGGTCTTTTAATTCCTTCCACAATTCACAACCTAGTAATAAGGTTCCTCAACCAAATTATATGGTTAGATGCCTCAAAACATGCTATAAATTCTACTGACATGGTGGATGAAACTATAATAGTTTGCTTTTCACTATGCCAAGAAACTGCACCACCAACTAACATGTAGATATATATGAAGTGGATCTTTTACTATCTTGGCATCCAACAAAATCAAAGTGAGAGTATCCAATGATCTCTAACTGGTCTGACCTCCTATATGTGAGCATATAATCTTTTGTTCTCATTAAATACCTCATAACCTTTTTGAATTCTTTCCAATAATCCATTCATGTATTGCTCAAATATCTTCATAATATCCTAACTATGAACACAAGATCCAGACGTGTACATACTTTGGCATACATCAGACTCCTTACAGTTGACGTATAAGGAGTCTTTTGCATTTCTTAAATTTTTAAGTTTCCATTTGGACATTAATTAAGACTAAATTTGTCTCCCTTAGCAATTGGAGTATCCCCTGGTTTACATTCCTGCATGTCAAACCTTTTAAGCACCTTTTCGATATAGCTCCTTTGTGATAATCCTATAATACCCCGAGATCGATCTCAGTGTATCTGAGTTTCTAACACAAAAGAGGCATCACCAAGATCTTTCATTTTGAAATTTCTTGATATAAATTTATTGGTTTGGTGCATCATGCTTATATCATTAGTGGGAAGCAATATGCAATCAACATACGAGAATATGAAAATATACTTACTCCCACTAAATTTGTGATACACACAATCCTAAAAAACAATCACCTCAAAACCAAATGAGAGAATTACTTCATGAAACTTGTGGTATCACTGACGAGATGCCTACTTTAGTCCATAAATGGATTTTATAAATTTTCAAACCATATTCTATGAGTTTCCCGACACAAAGTTTTATGGTTGAACCATATAAATTGTTTCATCAATGTTTCCATTGAGGAATATCGTCTTGACATCCATTTGTTGGAGTTCTAAATCATAATGTGCAACAAGAGCCATGATTGTCCTAAAAGAGTCTTTCGATGAAACCAAAGAGAAAGTCTATTTAAAGTCAATCCCTTGCTTTTTAACATAACCCTTAACCACAATATGAGTCTTATACCTCTCCATATTACCATTAGAATCCCTCTTGGTCTTAAAAATCCATTTGCAACCAATGGGATTTCATACCTTATGGTAACGGGACAAGTTCCCAAACTTTATTATCTTGCATGGAGTTATACTCCTCCTTCATTGCTTTAATCCACTTTTCTGAGTTGTAATCCTGCATGGCTTGGGGAAGTTGATTGGATCATCTTCCATCGTACCATTATTTTCCTCGTGTTCTTAGAGAAAGACTATGTAAGCATCCGGAATAACATTTCTCCTTTCTCTAGTGGATCTCCACAAAGGTATTGATTCTTGTAACACTTGTTCCTCTTGATGAAATTCAACAATGTTTCGTGGAGGTTCCATACTTGCTTGATCAAAAGAAAATGTATGAATCGATTCTAGAATTGTTACTGATTCTTCCTCTAAAACAAAGTCTCTAACCTTATTCTTCCCCCTAAACTCAATATCCTCAATAAATGTGGATGTTCCGTCTCAAATATTGAGTTTAATTTGGGATCATAAAATTTATAGCCCCTAGATCTTTCAGAATAACCAATAAAGTTATTGTTCATTATTCGGGAGTCCAATTTCTTTTCATTTGGCTTATAAAGCATTGCTTCAGCTGGACATCCCCATACGTGAAAATATTTTAGACTAGGTTTTCATCTAATCCAAAGCCCATAAGATGTTTTGGCAACTACCTTTATTGGTACTCTATTTAGAATGTAAGTTGCAGTCTTTAGTGTCTCTCCCCGTAGTGAGTCTGGCAAGGTAGAATGAAAAATCATACTTCTTATCATATCCTTAAGAGTTTGGTTTCTTCTTTCAGCCACACCCTTCATGCTAGGTGACCCTGACATGGGGCACTACGAGACGATTTTACATTCCTCTACGTATTTGGCAAAAGGCCCTGGACGTTGTTCTCCTGAACCGTCATATCTACTGTAATATTCACTGCCACTGTCAGATTTGAATTTCTTAATTCTTTTGTGGAGTTTGTTCTCAACTTTAGTCTTAAATGATTTGAGCACATTCAACGATTGAGACTTTTCATGTATAATAAATATGTATGCATATCTAGAATAATTGTCTATGAATGGTATAAAGTATTGTTGACCATTCCAAAAAGGTGTAGGAAATGGTCCACAAATGTCTTTATGTATCAATTTTAAGAAATATGCAGCTCTATACACACCAAATCTCTTTATTATGGTCGATTTATCTTTAACGCATTCAACACAAACATCAAAGATTGTGAAGTTAATGGAATCCAAAATTCCATCTGACACTAGTCACCAAATCTATTTTTAGAGATGTGGCCTAGAGGTTTGTGTCGTAATGCTGAATTATTATCATCAAATTTATGCTTAGTACCATGCGATTCCACATTCAAGGATTCACCATAACTAGCTATTGTTTCAAACAATATTTGAATTGAAAGACAACTTGAGCACATTGTTTCCAAATGAACATAAATAATCTAATTTGTCCAAATAAGAAACTGAAATTAAATTCCGTCTAAATGAAGGAACCACAAAAGTGTCTTTCAAATCCAAATAAAAGTTGGTACGCACCAATAATCTAAAATTCCATATAGTTGTCACCTCCACCGACTTGCCATCTCCCAAATAGATGTATCTTTCAACATCATTTGACTTTTGGTAGTTCAGTCAGCCCTGCATTGAAACATTGACGTTAGTAGTTGCTCCGGAGTCTAACCATAAAGTGTTTTCAAGTATTGAAGTTAAATTAATCTCATAGCAGACCAAACTATGACTCGTGTGATTAGAGCGATCCCGCTTCTCATAATCTCCTATGTTCAGAGGTACTCGATTTCGAAGGAGAAGGTGATTGCTCCCTCCTTAATGCAAGCTTAAAATCCATGCAGGCAAGAATAATTTCTATGTTCTCATTTCATTCCTTAAATTGTTTTCCCATTAAGGACCTTAACCTTATTCATATTTGCAAATATCGAAGTAATTATAGCTAAAAAGAGACCAAAATAAACTCTATAAGTATACTCACACAAAAATTAAACTGAATCTTTAATATGTTCAAATAATAGCATAACCCATCTCAAGATACCTAGTGTGCCATCAATATTGACTGCTAGTGGTACTCTTGTTGTAATGATCAAACATTAATAATAAAACATGTCAAATAATAAACTCATATTTGAATTGATTTATCATTTACATGTGAAACATTATCCTTATCACATGTTTACCATCACAAGTGTGTATGAAAATCGGATCAATTGTCATTTGGATCAGTTGACACTCGCATGGATATATACACAGACAAAGTAAAAGTATTTAATATTTCTCGTAAGTAATCTCCATAAAAGATTGATGACTTTTCATTTTAATTGACTCATTTAAAATATTAAACTAAATTGTAGCTAAATTTTGAACAAAATTATACCCAAGTTAATTGTATCAAAATTGATAACAATATATTATTATAAAAAAGCTAACAAGTAATAATAATAAACACAATGCTATTATTATTATTATTATTATTATTATATAAAAGCAAATAAGTAATAATAATAAACATATTTCTATTATTATTATTATTATTATTATTATTATTATTATTATTATTATTATTATTATTATTATTATACAAAAGCTAGCAAACAAGTCTGTTCCTCTTCGGAAAAAAACGAATATGGCAAAGGCAATGTACTAGGTATGCTCTTCAAATTTTCCGACGAAAAGAAGTCAATCACACTTGCTTTAATTTATATATTTGATTGTTGTGTTTTGTGAATCACCTTTTTCTTTTCTAATATAGCTTCATTTTTTAAAAAATTGTCGTAACATAATTAAGGATGTCAATTTGCATTTGTTAACGGATATACCCGTGAAGATTATCTATGTGGAACTTTGTAGTCGGGTACTTTACTCCGTGGAAATGGGATTTGAGGAAAAAGTTTCTCGGATGACACTTCGGGGCGGGGATCGGAGAAGTACCTTTCGCCCCGTAGATTATCCAATTCCTACCAAATTATCTAACTTTTATATATAGTATATAATTATATAATTTTGTAACATTTTTTTATAAAAAAAGTAATTAATATATTTAGAAATGAAGAGTTATCAGTGAAATATTTTATTTTTTTACTTCATTGTATAATGCATTATTTCACTATCCAAGTACCAAACTCTAAAAAAATGCACCCATTACATACAATGTACACACCATCTCATCTTCTTCTTTTCTCAATTCTCTGTCTCCTCCAATTTCCCTCTCCTCTGCTCTCATCATCATCACAACAACCAATCTCATTTGTTCATTGTGCTTATGGTAATTACTCATCAACTTCACCATATTTCAGTTAGTAACCTATTTTTCATTCAATTAGTAAATTAGTGATAATGTTTTCGTAGCTGCAAAAGAAAAGAAGATGCAATATATATATATATATATATATATATATATATATAGAGAGAGAGAGAGAGAGGAAAAAATAACGAAATACTAGTGTCATAGTTTTGATCAAAAATATAAAAAAAATTTTAAGATTCAATCTTCGTGGGTCCCTGATTCTCTGTGGGGATATTGTGGGGATATGTGGGGATGAAGATGAAGAAAAATATTCTCCCGTGACGGGGATCAAAGATGGAGATGGGGAAAACATTGAGGGGAAGGGGAAGGAGACAGGAAGATCATTTGCACATTCTCTGCCTCGTTGGCATCCCTAAACATAACAAACATAGGTAAGAACTGCTTACGATAAGACTTTTTTACATAAACTTTTTCCGACAACTTTTAAAATTGAAATTAAATTAAAATTGAATTATTAAATCATATAAGAAACCCATTATCTAATTCTAGATTCATTATGAGCAGGATGATGAAGATGATACTAGTGTTCATGGTCATGGAGATAGTATTTCTCATGATCATAGAGATATCAGTGCCCCTGGCAATGCTCATGAGGAGCGAAGGAAGACGCACATTCTGAGAAATGCACCGCCGCAAATAATTAGGAAAAACAAGGGAAGATTTTTCATTTACAGGTAAGTGTTTATGTTTTATATATTATTTTTAAAATTTTAAATTTGAGTTGTTTTTTTTTTCGTTAATACTAACTCAAAACTTTGTTGTTTAGCCTTGTACAGTCACATCAAGCATCGTTTATAATATAAGTTATTCAAGAAAGGTATAAAAAAAAATCCGACTTATGGAGCACTTTTCGGTGAAGAGAAGGAATATTGGTTTAAGTTATTTCAATTATAAGGCCGACTCATTTAAGTAATTATTATTTTAATTTCCTTTATATTTATTGAGAGATTCATGATTATACTTTATTTAATATTTTTTGAAATCATAAAACAATGTAGGAGAAATTTTGTTGGGGTATTACCGATAACGTTCAAATAAGAGAAAATTTTAACTCGAAATATGCTACCCAATTACCTGACACGCTTAGGCGTGTTAGAATTAAATGAGAAAGAAACAGAGCATGTCCCTGTTGGATAGGTGAAGATGTATTTAAACAACTTATTGAGCTCTAAAATTCGAATACCTTTAAGCAAGTATCTGAAACAACAACAAAAAATAGAGCTTCTGAAGTTGGTGGTTGTAACTATGCAGCAGGTAGTATTAGTGTTGCTGAAATTGCACGAAGGATGGTAAATTTATTTATGTTTTACTTAAATTTTCATTTAGAATTTAGATTAAAACTAATTATGTTTTTTACTTATGTTTTCAATTAATTGTCGTGACGAGTTGGGTAGAGGTCTGCTTCTTAATGAGATCCATCTAGAGACTCATATCAAGAAAAATTGAGAGTTTTGTTGGAAATCCACCAAAACCTGTGGAGAATTTCAATCAATCTTGATGAACAAGATATTATCACCCACATAATAACAATGAAAAGAGTAGAATAATGGAGAAAGAAAGAAAGTAAAGAACGATGAAGGAGAAGAAGAATTAAATTATGCATAGTTTCTCTCTGCCCGCAAACTGTGGAAAACTTCTTATTCACTTTGCAACTGCAAAATAATGTGAATTACAAATTTTATGAATACTATATTCACTTCTTTACAAGAATAAGGGTTACTCCCTCTATTTATAGATTTAGATTAACTTGGCCCTCAAGCCAAAGCCCAAAATTATAAAATCCCAAAATAGCTAACACTACTAAAATAGGTCTAAGTCGAAGTCCTGTTTGAAGCAACATGCTTCGACACTTCAACACACTAAAATAACTCAACATCCTAGGTCGTTTGGCACTTCGTTGTTCCTGTCGAGCAACCTGCTTCGGCACAAGGAATTACAATTCAACACACCACCTAATTAATTGTGTCTAAGTTATCTACATTCATCATAGCTCTTAGTCTTTTGAACACTTTGATTTGCAATCCTGTAAGACCCCAATTTTGGCCCTAAGATCCCTCATGGCCCATAACATCTCATATCATGGCCTCAAGGATCATTGCATGCCTTTGCTTCCCTCCTAGTGGGTGGGTTGTCTTGTGAGTGTGATTCTTGATCACCAAGCATGTATTGCATTTGTATATCATTGCTTTTCATATGTTTACTAACCAAAAGTACAAAAATATTGTCATCTAACCATGTTTCTTGCAGATGAAGCAAACTAGGTCAAAACAGATAAAATCAGCCATTGAGCAATGGATGGTGGCCATTCTTGAAGAATTTGGGCACCATGATCATCCATGAGAGTTCATATGACTTGTGATATCATTTGGTATCAAGATCTCAAGAGAAAAAGGCTTGAAATTCATCAGAACTTGGCTCAGTCCACCAAAACTCTAGAAAAGTCAACTGTGGTCAATTGTGGTCAACTGTGCATTTAATCAGGAATTTGAAGGTGTGAGATGGTTGGAAATGTCTAATTCATGTCCATATAAGCCTCATTTGGCATTTCAAAGATCAAGGTTGAAGAATTTGAAGTCAGACAAAAAGTTTCCCAAAATGGAAATGACCTGTAATTCTCACCTGCCCAAAATGGAAAGTTTTTCTCCTCAAAATTACATCATGAACCAAGCTTCAAATCAAAATTTGTCCAACATGAAAGTTGAAGATCTTGTTCTTGCCTTTCCAAAAAGTCCAAGAACTTGAAATTCCCATGTGTGGTTAGCAAGATATGATCAAATCATTTTCCAAAAATGCCTAAATTCAAAGTGGCATAACTTTCACATGGAATGGCCAAATTGGATGGTTCTTCTTTGAGCAAACCACATTTGATGTGTACTATCCAAATCCATCATCACATTTTATCAAAAACCTTCACATAAAAAGACCATTTTTCAAGTGTACCAATTAAAAAGTGGTGGCAAAAAGGTCCAAATTTCAAAGTACAAAGAATTTTGACATGGGACCAATTCCAATAGCTTCCAAATATGGTTTATGGTTTGCTTGAAGTGAGAAAACACTGTTACATTGATCCAAACCATCCAAGGGCAAATTGGCCAAAGTGCACAAAAGAGCTCCATTTGCTAATCATCTAATTTTGCCTAATCATGATTAAGGAATGGATTAAGGGCACATATAAGAGCTTAATTCTAACAGAATTGAAAGACCAATAATCATTTTTTCAGATCCCATCCAAAAATTCACAAATTTCTCTCACTTTTCTCCACTTTTGACATTCATTTTTTCACCAATTTCTCAAGAATCTTTGATCCTTTATGCAATTTCTCGATTGAATCTTCATTTGCAGGTGATGGTGGATTGCTGTTTGTAGCAAATTGAAGCAAGAACTGTGCCAAACTCCAACTATTACAAGCTAGCTCATCAATGGCAGCTGGAAGAATCTTCATGATCGTGCACCTTTGAGCTGAATTTTCACCATCAATCATCTCCATAATCAATCTACTACATCTGTTTTCACAAATTGGAGCCAAACACGTGAGGATTCCACGCTGCCATACCAAGAAGGTTGGAAATCAAACTCGTTAATTCATGCAATTGTTATATGGATTCGATAGATCCTTGAACGTAGATTAATTTGGCGCTTGAATCGTTTGATTTCATCCACTATACATCAAGATTTTTGGATTTGAAGTTTGTGTAGTAAAACAATTTTGGATTGGATCTTTATGTATGTTAACTTATAGACAAAACCATGGCCATATCCTTGATCTACGTTGAAAGAGGAAGAGATCCATATACGGTTTATGCGTTTTGGTTGAGAATCGCTCATAACCAATTCTGGAATGGAAGAGCAGTGAAGAACGCGATGAAGCTCGCGAGTTTTCTGAAAAAAAGGATGTTTGATCCGTTTCTGTGCCTTTCCAATTCGAAAATGAGTTTCCCGCCGGTTTCGTCCATTCACACGTCGCCACCACATTAATAAGACGCAGCGTTTTAGGCCAGGCGTTGGATAATTACAATTATGCCATCCGTGTTAATTAAATCATTTAAAACATTAAATAAACATTTCATAATTTAATCAAAACTTCAAAAAATCATAGATTAATCATACTTAGTCCAAATTGAATGAGACTTTTTTTGTTGGATTCCAAATTTCCTCTAGTTTTTTTTAGGCATAGTAACTCAAGTTGTGCCTGGTGATTTTTTGGATTTGTATATTGATCTTTGACATGTGTGCATTATATGTATGTTTCACCATATTGATCATGAAATACTCATGCTTGCTCCAAAATGAATGAAATTTTATAGGCATGTTCTTGACTCTCTCCTGGTGATTTTGATGTATAGTTTGTAATTTTTGGATCTCTGGATTGATAGATATGATTTAATCTTTTTGAGTGTGACAATATGTGTCACACTATGCTATGCTGTGTTCATGATTTAATTTTCCATGCTTTCACTAGGCCTATGGCTCTGATTTTTTGCATGTGATATCATGTACATGTCTAGTTTCACCATGAATTTTTGTAGGAATTCTTGATTCATTTCCTATTTGATTGACATTTTTTATTGCTGTTTAGCATTTTTAGGGTTTTGTTTGAGTGATCATCTTCCATGTCTTGTGAAATGCTCATTCCTTACCATATGAATGTGAAACTTGGTGGAGTGTTTCTTAACATGCCTAACTTCAATTTGGCTTTGGTCCCATGCATTTATCATTTGTTGTCACAGTTTTACAATTGATTGAAGTTGACACTTGTTTTATGACCTAGTTTAGGTTGATTTTTGCATGCCATGACATGTTGAATTTAATTTCCCTACTTCCACTTGTCCAAATGCTATGAAATTTGATAGGTAGCTCATTGTATATGTTCTGTTTAGGATAGAATTTTTGTGGAATTTATTGAGCTGTTTTGACATTTATTTGATGGAAGTCATTCTGTTTGCTCATATGTGGTTCATACTTGCTTACTTTGACCTAAATTGTGCATAAAATGAAATTGATATATTGTTTAGATATGGGACCAATTGGTCCTTCTTCTTAATTGAATTATCTTGGTTTTGATTATGTTTCACTTGCTGTTTTAAGATTTTTCCATCCTTTTGACCCTAGGCTTGTCCTAGTGGTCTTGTTACTCATGTTTGAGTTTGACTTTGACTTTTCAGGTTAAGAAGCAAAGTGCTTTAAAGGAATTAATGCAAGTTGAATTGTTTCATTTGACTATTATGAACTAACTTGTCTTGTGTTGTAGGTTGCTTGGTTCACTTGAGCTTTGCGCTATGCACATTATTGTTTGATTATGCATTGTTGTTGATTCATATGTTATGTTGTTGATTTGTTTATGTTGGGATGCTGATTATATTTGATTGATTTCAGGTACCCTTAGTTGCTCAGTTCTCTTAAGAACTTGCATTGCTTTGCTTGTATAGCATTTGCATTGAGGTAGACTCTCTTCTTCATGTAGTCTGGAAGACCTGGCTTGTTATTTAGCCAGGCAACTGTCTGAAGTCCTCCTTAAGAGGCAATGTTTGTGATTGTTTATGTTTGTCCCCAAGCAGGAAAAGTCCTTCGAATAAGGCAATTGGTGGATATAAGAGATATGTAGCCTATCTCCCACTATTCTGTGAGTCTTCTCCTTGCTCCCATTAAATGGTTGTAGCATTGAGATCCAAACCCAAGATCTATCGAGTCAATAAAATGTGGAGAGAGTTCCTACTTTCTGAACTCCCACACCTTCTGATATTCAATACTCTCTCTGACCAGAGATAAGAGTGATGAGGCACACCCCTCATATCCTTTCATCTGCTTCACCTTAGTCCCTCAATGGCAAGGTTAAGAGCAACTTTAACCCTATTCCAGTTGGCTTTAATGCCTCACCCCTTTTGCTTGAGCCTAATTGAATGGTTATTGTCATACCCCAAAATTTGCCCATTAATATTTCAAGACATTTTTCAGGGGCATTCCGACTCATTTTATGGCACTGATCTTAAAGGGACAAAGGCCCGGCTCACGAATGGCCCAATCCAGAAAATGGCCCAAACTGGCCTGTTCGCTACACGCTCGCCTAGCGAACGTTACGTTCGCTACACGCTCGCCTAGCGAACGTTCGCTACACGCTCGCCTAGCGAAGCAAACGTTCGCTACCAGCTCGCCTAGCGAAGCCGACAGACAACAGAAAATTTCGGGCTTCATTCTGAGCCCATTAGGTCATGAAAAAGGCATTATAAATACCAGCACTTCAGTAATGAAAGGAAAAGGAAAAAGAACGAAAAAAGAGAGAGGAGAACTCTAGCAAGCAAACCCTAGCGCTCACAGACGGAAAACCCTAAAGGAAGCCCTGAAGGAAAAGCCGGCGGCAGCCAGGTCACTTCCGCTCAATTCGATCCGATCGGCCAACTCAAGGTTACAATTCGATTACAAACAGGTTGGCATTGCTATTACTACCTTATGTTCTTAATTTGCATATGATACCATGATTGAATTTATGAAACTATCTTAAGTTTTACATATGAATCTAAGTATGCATGAACACTTGAATGTCTAACCACACAATCTCCGTAATGAATGCTATAAAGTGTGAAGCTTGCTGCCATTATATCGTTATTAAAACCGGAATCCGCAGCCGCTCGCTAGCACATCGCTAAGCGAGCATGCAGCGAGTATTCGCTAAGCCTTCGCTAGGCGAGGCGGGCGCGAACCTGACAGTAGCCAACTTTTCTGTTCTGACTTTTCATTCATGTTTTATCATAGCCAGGCATTGTTTATTTGATCCTATTACTGTTGTGATTTCTTTTGCGGTGTAATCCTCGATTGCACCCTGATTTGGTATGCTAACCCGTTTGTTGAATTTTGCAAAGGTTCATATGTCCCAGAAAAAAAGACCGCCGTTAGGTCTTCCACTTTATTTGTGGGATACCCTTGTGGAGGCTCACCCTAAATTGCTTAATTAATTTTAATGTGTTAATTTTAATAATTAATTTTAATGTGTTAATTTTAATAATTAATTTTAATGTATTAATTTTAATGTATTATTTTTAATATATTGATTTTAATGTGGAGATTCATCCTAATTACCTAATTGACTTTAAAATATGACCTTTAAACATGTGATCTTGGACCTCTCTTGTGCCTTACGATATTACGGTATTACGGTCATGTCCCGCAAATGTGGGGATATACTTAGCCAAGACCCTTCGGTTAAATCATCATAAAATAAATCATAGTCCCTCGGATGTTGCCTTTGTCCCTCGATGACCCTTCGGTGTAGCCTACGGTTAAATGATGATCGTCCCTTTGAATGCTAAGGTATCTTCACAACTGTTGCCTTCAATGACCAATCGATGACCCTACGATGACCCTTGTACATCCAAAGGATAAAACTACTTACTTCTCAATAGTAAGGACAGTTTTACCCTCATAAGGATAGGAAATGCCCGGAAAGACCTCAGACAGGTATAACCCTTAATTGCTCAGTCATAACCTAAAATACTTTTCACACCTCACACATTTCCAAACTATTTTTCTAAACAACTTTCAAAACTAAACGAGATAACCACTTTGTATACATTCATACAAGAATCATTACAAAGTTAAATTCTCCTTTTCAAAACATTTTCTACCCATTTTTCAAACACTTTTTCAAACTAGAAAAACATAAATGATTGAGCAATTAAGAGCCCATGGATAACCATGGATACAAAGGGTGCTAATACCTTCCCTTTGTATAATGTACCTCCCGAACCTAAGAATCTAAATTAAGGTCTTTCCTGTTCTTTTCCACCTTTCCTTATTGGATAAAAGAAAAGTCGGTGGCGACTCTTGCTAACCGCGACATTGCGATTAAAAACACATAAAAGTCAGTTCACCGTATGACAGAACTGGCGACTCTGCTGGGGACTACAAAGAGAGGTCACCTTAAAAAATCATTTATGTTTTCAACTGCTCCTTCTTTTAAGGGTATTTTATGCTTGAGTGAAAGATCCTACACCCGGATCTAGTGTACCTTAGGTAAGTAGCAATAGATCATCGCGACTATCCGGCGTATACTGGAATGGTTAAAATGATGGCTACGGTTAATGTGACGCTTTGGATGTCCTGATGTTCCTCATGTTTACTTGAGGAAAAATTTGGCATTCGCGTGGTGTCATCAAAGCATTAACCAGACCTTTAGAACCCTAATTGACTCATCCTAGCCATTAGAAAGTAGTGAGATAACTGACTTCGGTTCCGACTGGGGTTGGTTGAGACTCGATACTACACTCTTTGAGATTGGACTTTAGGGAAGCTTTGGTCAACCACTTGGTGTTGCACTGAAGTGGACTTAAAGGAAGGTCGATGATCTGAGATCCTTCTAGAACCCGGTTACTATTCTAGGACAGGTTGAACCAACCAAACTTCAGTGGGGAGGGTATTTACCTATGGAACTCATGCAAGCCTTTAAACCTAGGAATGATTGTTGTGTGACTTGCTTGTTATTTATTTAACATCATAACATCATAACATCATGGCATTGTACTAACCATTTCGAGGACTTAGGGATTTAACTTTGCCCTATTTTGAAAAAAAATATAAAAAAAATAAAAAAAAAAAAGTTTCCTTTTTTGGTAGTTTATGCAAAGTTAAATTCCAAAAGTCCTTGAAAATATTTCATACATTGCATAGCATAACATTGCACAACAGGTGTTCTAAAGGGATCAATGTTCTCACGGTTTTCATGCAAACAGAAAAATTGACCTCGAACAAACTGTCAAAGATCTCCGTGCTCAGAATGCTCAACTCCAGGAAATGATCTTGAACTTATCCAAGGGGCAGGAAGAACTGAAGGCTCTCTTGCTCGAGAAGAAAAAAGACAAGAAACCTGTGAGGCACATTAACCCGGGAAGAAGGCAGTTTACCAAGATCGATATGACTTTAACACAGGCACTGCAGGGTATGCTAAAGGCAAATTTGATTACCCTCAGAGATCCTCCTGCAAAACCCAACACTACTTCTCCTAGTTATAATCCCGACGCCAGGTGTGCGTATCACTCCGATAGCCCCGGGCATAATACGAACGATTGTTGGTCGTTGAAGAATAAAATTCAGGATATGATCGACGCCGGAGAATTTGAATTGGATCCGCCTGAGACTCCTAAGGTCACCACTGCTCCTCCACCTAATCATGGCAAAACTCTTAATGCTATAGAGGATGCTGACAGCGATTGCGACCTGGATAGCTGGGTCTACCCAACAATTGGTGACGGACTCAATAATTGGAAGGCTGAAGACACTATCCCAATTTCCTTTAGTCGGGAGTAATTGTTATTGCCATTTTAGTATTTCAAAAGCATTGTGTCTATGCCCGGGGCACAATAGCTAATTTTTCAAGGGTTTTGTCATTTTCATAAGCATATTCATATTCAATAAATCAATAGACTTTTTGCATTCAAATATTGCGCTCTTTATCTTTCCTGTCATTTTTCAAACAAGCTATGTTTTCTTGCACACACTCACGTAACAAATCGCGTATCCATATTCACTCTGGATCCTGTGGATAATAGTTCTACTACTGTTCATTATGACTTTGAAAATCCGATCTACCAAGCCGAGGATGGAAGCGAGGAAGATTGTAAAGTCCCTGGAGAACTTGCCCGACTACTGCGAGAAGAAAAGACTATACAGTCGCATGAGGAATCAATTGAAATTGTAAATCTGGGTGCTGAAATAAACAAGAAAGAAGTCAGAGGTTCCTGGGAGCACTCGAATTACACTGCCCGATTCATTCCACACTTGACTGCTACCTGCAAACCATCTTCCAAACTACTAAAAAAGAAAAATCAAGAGATGGTACGGAATGATGAACGACAAAATCAAGAAGTATCTCCAAGAACCTCCAATTCTGATGCTACCAGTTGAAGGAAGACCTCTAACCATGTATTTGACCGTGTTAGAAAGGTCAATGGGGTGTGTATTGGGGCAACATGACGAGTCTGGTCGAAAAGAGTATGCCATATACTGCCTTAGCAAAAGGTACCGACTGTGAAACAAGATACTCACAGCTCGAGAAAGCTTGCTGTGCTTTGGCTTGGGCTGCTCGCCGACTAAGACAGTATCTGTTGAATCATACCACTTTATTGACTTCTAAGATGGATTCTATCAAATATCTATTTGAGAAACCTGCTGTCTCCTGAAAGAGTTATCACTGACAATGGTACTAATTCGAACAACAAGATGATTACCGAACTCTGCACGCAGTTCAAAATAAAACACCATAACCCTTCTCCGTACCGGCCAAAGATGAACGGCGCCGTGGAGGCTGCTAACAATGTCCAGAAGTTCATACAAAAGATAGCAGTAACATACAAAGACTGGCATGAGATGTTACCATTCGCTCTCCACGGTTATCGTACTTCAGTGCGCACTTCGACAGGGGCAACTCCGTTCTCTTTAGTCTATGGAATGGAAGCCATCTTACCGGTGGAAGTTCAGATTCCCTCTCTAAGAATCATGAAAGAGGCGGGTTTAGATGAAGATGAACGGATTCAGACTCGACTCGATCAGATAAATTTGATTGAAGAGACTCGCGGCTGTTTGTCATAGGCAGATATATCAGAAGCGCATGATCCAGGTATTTAACAAAAAGGTCAAGAGACAGGTATATCAAATTGGCGAATTGGTGATCAAGCGTATCATTCTACCGCAAGGTGATCCCATAGGTAAATGGACTCTCATATACGAAGGACCATTTATGGTTAAGAAGATATTCTCTAGTGGAGCCATGATACTTGCTACAATGAACGGCGAAGATTTCCCGCATCATGTGAACGCTGACATAGTTAAAAAATACTACGCATAAAAGAGACCCGCTAGGTCGACGTATCTAGGCAAAAGTAAGGGCATCCCGGCGAACCAAAAGGGTTCGGGCAAAAATTAGGGATAAACATATAAAAACGTACACCCGGCAAGTCGAAAACCTGAAAAGGCGGCTTGGGCAAGAAAGGGTATCCTGGTGGACTGAAAACCTGAAAAGGCGGTCCAGGCAAAAATTAGGGATTAAAGCGTATGACTATGTCCCGTTCTCTGTCAGCTTCACCCAAGTTTCAAGGGACCGAACAAGCCAATCACTTCTATCCGACAGCAGGAGATGAGATGCTTGAAGACATAATGACGGTAGTGGATTTAAAATCAATAGGACTTTTCCTGCATAGCTTTTTCTTTGTTTTCTCGGCAATTTCCTCTTACTAGGATTTCTGTCTCCCTGTACACGATTTGCCTGTTCATGGGCCCTCTTTCAAAATCAATACGATGTCATTTCCAAAAAGATGTTTTGTTTTACTTTCTCTGTTTTGTTTGCGTAAACGTCCATTGATTTAACTTGAATTGATATATGCATTTGAATATGATCAATGTTTATCAAAATACATGCAGAAAATAGAAATAGCAATTACTACAAGACTTCAGGATCGAGGAGAAGGTCTAACCATGCTTTCCAATGAATCCGTTGCTAATTCTATTCCCCAACAAGAACCAGCTATTTCCCAGCAGAGGTCGGCATCATCAGACATACTGGTCATCTCTTCTATCCCCAGCCAGGATCTGTTGGATATTTCCATCGTCAGACGACAATCAAGTATCCCCTAGCTAAGGAAGGATCATCAATACAAATATCTCCGACCAGAAGACTGAGATTTATTTTCCCCAGTAGAGCCCCCTGGAAGAACGTTTCAGACGCATAGTGCATTCATTACATCATTTCACATCACATACCTACATACAATTTTCGTTCCGCATCATATACATTACATCATTTCATAACATACACATGTATACAATGCTCTCATTTATTCCAGACGCATAATTCACTCATTACATCATTTCACAGCACACGCATGCATACAACATTTGCATCTCATACATCATGACATGGCATGAAGCTAACTTTATTTTTCAGGTTAATTATCCTCTTGATACAGTCAAAACAAAGGTCCATTCAGACGGACATCTTTATCAATTACATTCAAGAGTCAACTATAACCCTCAGATACCGCCTAGCGTACGGTATATTCCGAGGTGTAGTCTAGCGTACGACTACTTTCTTCTTCAGATATACTCCATGTCGACATTCATTCTGACATCCTCCTAACGATGGCATCTATAAGCCCATCCCAAATATTCATTGCCAATACAACATATACAAATACTATCAGATATAGCCTAGCATACGGTTCATTCTGATTCAGCTCAACATATAACTCCTTCCACTCAGATACGATCTAACGGACGATCCATTCTGATCTTCAACTACTCCCAACACGGTCTAATGTACGACCCAGTTGGACCTTCACTTCTCAGGTACTGCCTAGCATACGGTCCATCCTGATTCATCTCAACACATGACTCCTTCAACTCAGATACGATCTAGCGTATGATCCATTCTGACCTTCAATAACTCAGATGCAGTCTAATGTACGACCAAGTTAGACCTTCAAATCTTCAAATACCACTCAAATACAGTCTAATGTACGACCAAGTTAGACCCTCAAGTCAGATTATGCAAATACAGTCTAATGTACGACCAAGTTAGACCCTCAAGTCAGATTCTGCAAATACAGTCTAATGTACGACCAAGTTAGACCTTCAAGTCCTCAGATTCTGCTTAGTGACAGTCTAATGTACGACCAAGTTAGACCTTCAAATCCTCAGATTCTGTTCAGTGACAGTCTAATGTACGACCAAGTTAGACCAGATGCGGCTCGAATACAGTCTAATGTACGACCAAGTTAGACCAGATGCGGCTCGAATACAGTCTAATGTACGACCAAGTTAGACCAGATGCGGCTCAAATACAGTCTAATGTACGACCAAGTTAGACCAGATGCTGCTCAAATACAGTCTAATGTACGACCAAGTTAGACCTTCAACCGCTCAGATACAGTCTAATGTACGACCAAGTTAGACCTTCAACCGCTCAGATACGGTTTAATGTACGACCAAGTTAGACCTTCATCTGCTCAGATGCTACCTAGTGACAGGTACATTTCTGAATTGTAGTCTAGCATATGACTACCCTATTTTATAATCAGATTCCGCCTAATGGACGGCATTCTGCTCAGATACGGTTTAATGTACGACCCAGTTAGACCTTCATCTGCTCAGATGCTACCTAGTGACAGGTACATTTCTAAATTGTAGTCTAGCGTACGACTACCCCTTTTATAAGCAGATTCAGCCTAATTGACGGCTCATTCTGCTCAGATGCGGTTTAATGTACGACCAAGTTAGACCTTCATCTGCTCAGATGCTACCTAGTGACAGGTACATTTCTGAATTGTAGTCTAGCATATGACTACCCTCTTTTATAATCAGATTCCGCCTAATGGACGGCATTCTGCTCAGATACGGTTTAATGTACGACCCAGTTAGACCTTCATCTGCTCAGATGCTACCTAGTGACAGGTACATTTCTAAATTGTAGTCTAGCGTACGACTACCCCTTTTATAAGCAGATTCAGCCTAATGGACGGCTCATTCTGCTCAGATGCGGTTTAATGTACGACCCAGTTAGACCTTCATCTCCTCAGATGCTACCTGGTGTATGGTACAGCTCTGAAGTGTAGTCTAGCATATGACTACCCTCTTTTATAATCAGATTCCGCCTAATGGACGGCATTCTGCTCAGATACGATTTAATGTACGACCCAGTTAGACCTTCATCTGCTCAGATGCTACCTAGTGTACGGTATATTTCTGAAGTGTAGTCTAGCGTACGACTACCCTCCTTTCATCATCAGACACAGCCTAACGGACGACTCATCCTGCGACTCCAATACGGTCTAGCATAAGACCCATTTGGGTCTTCAACTCAGACACGATCTGGCATACGATTCGGTCTGATCTTCTATCCCCAGTGAAATCACCCGCTTAATGGAGGTTTCGTTCTGCAACTCAGAAACGATCTAGCATACGATCCATTCTGGTTTTTCATCCTCAGCAAAGTCATCCGCCTAACGAACAGCCCACTCTGGTATTCAGATACGGTCTAGCATATGATCCATTCTGATCCCTTATCCCCAGCAGCATATAACACACTCTGACTCGGTACGACATCCATGTCTTCAAATATCGTCTAATGAACGACGCGCCCTGAAGTTCTCATCATCAAATTCCCTGGATGGCATCTTTAAGCCCATCTCCATCAAGACTAGCTCCTGATTGACAAGCGCAAATTTTTGGGCATTTTAGTGTTCAATAATCTTCCACCTCCAGACCACGAATGGTGCACATACCATTCTACTCTCTCGGTTCAAGAATATTGAACAGGGGCAGCTGTCATACCCCAAAATTTGCCCATTAATATTTCAAGACATTTTTCAGGGGCATTCCGACTCATTTTATGGCACTGATCTTAAAGGGACAAAGGCCCGGCTCACGAATGGCCCAATCCAGAAAATGGCCCAAACTGGCCTGTTCGCTACACGCTCGCCTAGCGAACGTTACGTTCGCTACACGCTCGCCTAGCGAAGCAAACGTTCGCTACCAGCTCGCCTAGCGAAGCCGACAGACAACAGAAAATTTCGAGCTTCATTCTGAGCCCATTAGGTCATGAAAAAGGCATTATAAATACCAGCACTTCAGTAATGAAAGGAAAAGGAAAAAGAACGAAAAAAGAGAGAGGAGAACTCTAGCAAGCAAACCCTAGCGCTCACAGACGGAAAACCCTAAAGGAAGCCCTGAAGGAAAAGCCGGCGGCAGCCAGGTCACTTCCGCTCAATTCGATCCGATCGGCCAACTCAAGGTTACAATTCGATTACAAACAGGTTGGCATTGCTATTACTACCTTATGTTCTTAATTTGCATATGATACCATGATTGAATTTATGAAACTATCTTAAGTTTTACATATGAATCTAAGTATGCATGAACACTTGAATGTCTAACCACACAATCTCCGTAATGAATGCTATAAAGTGTGAAGCTTGCTGCCATTATATCGTTATTAAAATCGGAATCCGCAGCCGCTCGCTAGCACATCGCTAAGCGAGCATGCAGCGAGTATTCGCTAAGCCTTCGCTAGGCGAGGCGGGCGCGAACCTGACAGTAGCCAACTTTTCTGTTCTGACTTTTCATTCATGTTTTATCATAGCCAGGCATTGTTTATTTGATCCTATTACTGTTGTGATTTCTTTTGCGGTGTAATCCTCGATTGCACCCTGATTTGGTATGCTAACCCGTTTGTTGAATTTTGCAAAGGTTCATATGTCCCAGAAAAAAAGACCGCCGTTAGGTCTTCCACTTTATTTGTGGGATACCCTTGTGGAGGCTCACCCTAAATTGCTTAATTAATTTTAATGTGTTAATTTTAATAATTAATTTTAATGTGTTAATTTTAATAATTAATTTTAATGTATTATTTTTAATATATTGATTTTAATGTGGAGATTCATCCTAATTACCTAATTGACTTTAAAATATGACCTTTAAACATGTGATCTTGGACCTCTCTTGTGCCTTACGATATTACGGTATTACGGTCATGTCCCGCAAATGTGGGGATATACTTAGCCAAGACCCTTCGGTTAAATCATCATAAAATAAATCATAGTCCCTCGAATGTTGCCTTTGTCCCTCGATGACCCTTCGGTGTAGCCTACGGTTAAATGATGATCGTCCCTTCGAATGCTAAGGTATCTTCACAACTGTTGCCTTCAATGACCAATCGATGACCCTACGATGACCCTTGTACATCCAAAGGATAAAACTACTTACTTCTCAATAGTAAGGACAGTTTTACCCTCATAAGGATAGGAAATGCCCGGAAAGACCTCGGACAGGTATAACCCTTAATTGCTCAGTCATAACCTAAAATACTTTTCACACCTCACACATTTCCAAACTATTTTTCTAAACAACTTTCAAAACTAAACGAGATAACCACTTTGTATACATTCATACAAGAATCATTACAAAGTTAAATTCTCCTTTTCAAAACATTTTCTACCCATTTTTCAAACACTTTTTCAAACTAGAAAAACATAAATGATTGAGCAATTAAGAGCCCATGGATAACCATGGATACAAAGGGTGCTAATACCTTCCCTTTGTATAATGTACCTCCCGAACCTAAGAATCTAAATTAAGGTCTTTCCTGTTCTTTTCCACCTTTCCTTATTGGATAAAAGAAAAGTCGGTGGCGACTCTTGCTAACCGCGACATTGCGATTAAAAACACATAAAAGTCAGTTCACCGTATGACAGTTATAGTGTGTGCTACTTAAATTTATGTGATTGATTACTTGATTCATTTATACATGATTACTTGAGTTTGCCATTGTGCATTCATCATCATTGTTTGCCATTAGTGCATGATCATTTCACTTGTCCTTGTGACATTGATGTTTTCCCATTGAGGACAATTGTAAGTCCATGTTTATTGGCTTTTGTTCCTATGACATGGAAGGGATAGAGTGTAAGACCAATTCATTGGTCACTCATATCCTCTTTGCTCTTTGATTGAGCTTGTTGTTGTATGTGAGGATTCATTGTAAGTCCATGTAATTTGGCATTTGTTTTCCTATGATCATATGTGGAGGTTAACCTAAGTCCAGATAGATTGGCAGTTGACTTCCATGTTTGTTTTTGGTTTTACTTTATGAGATTGGAGTAAGACCATTTATTGGCATCCGGTATCATTGTTTCATTTTAGGAGATTGGTGTAAATCCATTTATTGGTATCCGGTATCCGCTTTTGTGTGAGATTGGAGTAAGACCATTGATGGCTTCCGGTATCACCTTGTCTTTTATTTTGCTAACTTGCTTTGTCCCTTATTCCAAAGGACACACTTGAATCATCTTCTATATGATTTCAAGAGGTGAACCTCTAGGAAGTTTTCACACCCCATCATCCATCCATTTTGTTTCAAATCCTTTTCACATTGTTGCCTTTTCAAACTTGTATATACATGTTGTGCAAACATTCTCACCTCTTCCAAATTAGAAACTTGGACCTTAAGTCCATGACTTTTCCAAACTTCATTTTTGTAAATACTCATTGTGAATCAATCTTTAATCATACTTTGACCATACTTTGTAAATAATCCAAATCAATTAACTTCACCCATTCAAATGATTTTGTGGCTTTGTCCATGTTTGTTAAGTTTTCATACATTAGCTATAGGTTTGATTTACCCTAGTTGGTTGATATTAATCTCACCTATTTGTCCTTAGTTGATTGAATTGTAAGTCTTCCTTGCTTATTATAGGGTTAACCCCTCTCTAGCAAGTTGAAACTTTTCTCACATGGTGGACTTGTTGTTTCTTAAGGTTGAGTTTTCTCCCGTGGGTAACGTAAGACCTTAGTGCTTTTGTTTTGAAATTGAATCCACTAACTTTTGGAAATCTTTTAGCCGAACTACGGCGTTTTGATCCTTACCTTTGATGGAAGGTACGTAGGCAACGGGTTCATCCGTTCAAACACAAAAATAATTAACATGTATATTCTTTTCTTATCATCCCAATCATGTTTGCATAATATGTCAAAAACAAATAAACATTTTTCTTATACAACAAGTGTGAAAAGGGCTCCCTAGGAGTACCTAGGACGTGATGGGTGCCTAACACCTTCCCATTGCGTAATTTACCCCTTACCCCGATCTCTGATCTTTTCATTGGTTTTCTACGTGTAAATTTTCTTAGGCTTTTGTTCGCTTTTTAGCCAATCCTTTGGATAAATAAAAGTGCGGTGGCGACTCTATGTTTATTGTATACTTTGCTTATGATTTAATCGATAGATCATATAGCGACGAATACACCGCTACAAATCCCTTTGTCATGATGTCTGCAATATGATTCTCAGTTCTGCAGTGTTCCACATTCATCTTTCCATCTGCTACCTTCTCTCAAAGATAATGTAACCTCATTTCGATGTGCTTGCTTCGATCATGTGCTATCGGATTCTTCGCCATATTGATAACTGACATGTTGTCTATCTTCATGGTAATTGCTCCATGACTCTTTGTTGTTATCTCTTCGACCAGATTCACCATCCATGTTGCTTGACATGCACAAAGAGAAACAACTATGTATTCTACTTCGCACAACAATAATTCCACAATTGGCTCTTTTCTCGAACTTCAAGCAACTGGTGCACCACCTAGCATAAACACATAGCCAGCTGTGGATTTTCGATCCTCGGCACCACTACACCAACTTGAGTTGGTGTATCCCACTAATTTTCATTATTTTCCTTCATCAGCTGCAGGAAACAAAATGCCATAGTCGAGAGTTCCTTTCAGATACCTTAGTATCCTCTTTGTCGTTGCTAGATGTGATACCTTTAGCTTCTGCATGAATCTACTCATCATACCTATAATGTATGCTAAGTCAGGGCTTGTATGACAAAGGTATCGAAGTGACCCAATAATTATTCTATATTGGGTTGGGTCGACATCATCTTCATATGAATCTTTCGACAGTTGTAATTTGGGCTCAGTTGGAGTCGAAGTTAGGTTACAATCTTGCATCTCAAATCTCTTGAGTATTTCGCCTGCATACCTTCTTTGATGCATCATTAAACCTATAAAACTCTTGTAGAATTAGATGCCAAGGAAACATTAAATGTCACCAAAATCTGACATTTCAAGTTCCTTGTTGAGATTACCTTTGAAGTCTTTGATCTCCTTCTTACAGCTACCTGTTATCAGCAAGTCATCGACATAGAGACATAATATAAGCAATTCACTCTTTCTTCTTCTTATATATACTCCATGTTAAGATTTGCACTTCACAAAGTCCTTATCCCTTAGAAATCCATCTATCTTCTTATTCCAAGCTCTTGGAGCTTGTTTAAGTCTGTACAGGGCTTTATACAGCCTGTACACCTTTCTTTCTTCGCCTTATTTCATAAACCCAACTGGTTGTGCAACATAAACTTCTTCTTCTAAGGGGCTATTTGGGAATGAAAATTTCACATCCATCTGGCACATTTTCCAGTTGTTCATGTTTGCTAGACAAACAACCAACTTGATTGTTTCGATCCTAGCAACAGGTGCAAAAACTTCGTCAAAGTCGATTCCTTCTTTTTGAAGAAATCCTTTCGCCACAAGTCTCGCCTTGTGTCGAGTCACTTCTCCTTTGGGATTCAACTTTACCTTTTATACCCACTTCACATCGATTGCCTTCTTGTCTTGGGGCAATTCGACAAGTGACGAAGTGTTGTTGACTTCGATTGACTTCAGTTCTTCGTCCATTGCTTTCATCCACTTTGAATCTTTCAATGCCTCAGCTGCATTGACTGGTTCGACATCTACATAGAAAGCATAATGTACCAGCTCGCCTTACTCATTGACCATATCATTTGATGTAATCACACATTCTTGCAACCTTACAGGCATGTGTCTTGTTCTTTGAGGTATGCTCGGACCTACTTCACCTCTGACTTCTTCCTGTCGAACTTCTCTTTCGACTTTACTAGCTGGTTCTTTACAAAATATTATCACTGAATCTTTCTTAACATTCTCAGTCCAAACCCACTCCTTAAGCTCATCTATGATCACGTCCCTGCTGATCACCACTGGGTCGAACAACTTGTATCCTTCAGCCAAATGATATCCTATCAGGATCATCTAACTCGACTTATCATCAAGTTTTCTTCTCAGCTGATCTGGCATATGTCTATGTGCTATAGATCCAAACAGCCTCAAATGACTCAAGCTAGGTTTGACACCAGACCAACATTCTTCTGGTGTGATTCCTTCTAGCTTCTTCGTCGGACATCTGTTCAGGATATATGTCGCAGTCGACACAACTTCTCCCCATAATTCTTTGGGTAGATGCTTTCCTTTCAAGATACTTCTAACCATATTCATGATGGTTCTATTCTTCCTTTCTGCGACTCCATTCTGTTGTGGAGTGTAGGGTGGCACCACCTCATGCATAATCCCTTCTTTTACACATAATGCATCGAAATCTTCCGACACATATTCTCCACCATCATCAGTTCTCAAAATCTTGATCTTTCCATCACCTTGTCTTTCGACCATAGATTTAAACTTGGCAAATACCTCGATCACTTCACTTTTCTTCATGATCAGGTAAGACCACAGTTTTCGACTGAAATCATCTATGAATATAACAAAGTATTTTTTACGTCCAATCAAATCCACCTGGAGAGGACCACATACGTCAAAGTATAAGACTTCAAGAATTTCCTTCGACCTGCTTCCTACATCCTTACTAAAGTTGTTCTTATGTTGCTTCGCCTGCACACATTCTTCACACAATTTGTTTCGAATGTCGATTTCTGGTAATCCTAAAATCATATTTCTTCTCTTCAAATCTCTGATGTCTTTGAAATTGAGATGGCCAAGTCTATAATGTCATATCCATTCATCTCTGTTGGCTGCTGTTGCAAGGCACTTATGCTCCATCACATTAAGCCCAATATTGAAGGTTCTATTATGAGATATTGGAGCCTTCAAGATCAACCTTCCATTTGAGTCGAGAACTCTCATCATCTTGTCTTTGATCGACACCTTGTAGTTTTTTTTACTAACTGCCCTATGTTGAGAAAATTGCTCTTCATGCCTGGTATGTACAACACATTTGAAATTATTGACCTCTTGCCATCTTTACTCACAATCAGAACATCACCAACACTTTCACCTGCTAGAGTGTTGTCATTTGAAAATTTCACCATGTTCTTCATTGAGGGTTGTATGTTGACAAACCAATCTTTCCTTCCAGGAATGTGCGATGAGCATCCTGAGTCCAAGTACCACTGGGCCTTAAATCTCTATTCATCTCTTGTTGTAACCATCAACAATGTCTCTTCTTCTTCATGTTTCACCAGCTTTGCATAAGTTTCTTGATTCTTCTGCTTTTCTGGACAATCACTAGAATAGCGACCATACTTATGACAATTATAACACTGAATGTGACTCTTGTCTGGATTTTGACCACCACCTTTTCCTCTACCTGCAACACCACCTCTTTTGTTGCCTTGGTTCCAGGGTTTTCTCTTATTCGACCAGTTTCCATCTTTTTGATTTCGACCAGTCGAATTATTGTAACCTCATCTTCCTTTATTGTCATTCCAACTTCCTTTGCCTTTTCTTTCGTTTGCTTATTGCGCATGCAAAGCCATATCACTCTTTGAATTTCCTGTAGCTCTTTCAACCATTCTTTGTTCATGAGATTCAAGCATCCCTTAAAGCTCTTCCTTTGTTAGTTTTGACAAATCCTTTGACTCTTCTATGGCTACTACCACGTGGTTGAACTTTGGAGCCAATGACCTCAAGATCTTTCCAACAACAAATCTTGATGTCAACACTTCTCCACATATCTTGATTTGATTCACCAGTTTTGTAAACTTGGTGAAGAAATCAGTTATGCTTTCATTGTCTTCCATCTGAAGCAATTCATACATTCTTATGTGAGTTTGTAACCTCGCATCTTTCACCTTCTCTACGCCTCCAAACGATTTCTCCAGAATCTCCCATGCTTCTTTCGTTGACTCTGCATCACTAACCTTTTCAAAGTTACCTGCATCAACACATTGATGGATTATAAAGAGAGATTCATAATCTTTATTCTTTAATTCTTTATGTGCAACCTTTTCTTGATCTGCTGCATCTTCTACAAGCGGTGTTACTCATTCCTTCACAAGATTCCAAAGATCTTGATAACAGAACACAACCTTTATCTGCTTGCACCAATTCTCATAATTGTTGTTCTTGAGAATCGGAAGATTTGCTGGAAAATGCACGTTTGAATGATTCGTTGTCATAGTGGTTTTCTTCCCACGAATCGATTAAACTGGAGCTCTTGATACCAGATGTTGGAAATCCACCAAAACCTATGGAGAATTTCAATCAATCTTGATGAACAAGATTTCTATCACCCACATAATAACAATGAAAAGAGAAGAATAATGGAGAAATAAAGAAAGTAAAGAACGATGAAGGAGAAGAAGAATTAAATTATGCAGAGTTTCTCTCTGCCCACAAACTGTGGAAAACTTCTTATTCACTTTGCAACTGCAAAATAATGTGAATTATAAATGTTATGAATACTCTATTCACTTATTTACAAGAATAAGGGTTACTCCCTCTATTTATAGATTTAGGTTAACTTGGACCTCAAGCCAAATCCCAAAACTATAAAAGCCCAAAATAGCTAACATTACTAAAATATGCCTAAGTCGAAATCCTGTGTGAAGCAACATGCTTCGACACTTTGGCACACTAAAACAACTCAACACCCTAGGTGGTTCGACACTTCCTTGTTCCAGTCGAACAACCTGCTTCGACACAAGGAATTACAATTCAACAAGTTTGTCGATGAACGTTCAACAATTCAACAAGTTTGTCGATGAACGCTCAACACCCAAGTTGAGCAACTTGCTTTGACACACTAAAATAACACAACACCCAAGTTTGTTCGACACTTTTTTTTCTTTTATGTACCTACCGTATTTAAATTATGATAACATCTAATTTATTTATTTTTAAAGGAGGAGTATGTTAGATGACTTGCCCTTACTATATCAGAGCATCCTGAGTTACCTCTACTGCCACTGGGATATCCTATTAATCCTTGTCTAGATTTTCGATCTTGGTATGATGTTGCTCGTGGGAAGAGGAAAAATGGGGGAGTGTATGGTGTTGGAGGGTAATGCCAAAATAATCATGCGACGTGATAGGAGCTTCTGAATGAGACTTGCTGATGGAGAAGGAACATCACATCCACATATATTAACCATTGATATGCTAGAAACTGTGAGAAACTTGACGCAGACCGAGGCAGCACGCAAAGTAGCAACAAGAAATGTAGAAATGGAAGAAATGATGAGAAGACAAGCATATATGAACGAAGAATTGAGGAAGAAAATAATGTAGTATGAGGAAGCAATGCGGGTCACAGATGAGCGCACACAAAGATTTGAAAAATTTATAGTCTCACGTATGAATCAAGGTTTGTGAGGAGGAGATGAGGAGGAGGAGAAAGAAGTTGATTAAATTTTTCGAAATATGAAACTTTTAATATGTATTTTTAAATTTTATTTTTATTTCATCTTTGTCATGAATTATTTTTAATTTGGTGGATATGTATATAATTTATTTTTATTTCACTTTTAATGATAAATTATTTTATTTACTAATTTTATTTTACAAAATTTAAAAATATCACAAAATTTAAAAATACATATTTATTTATTATAATTGTATTATTATAATTATAATAATATAATTATAATACTTTTTATATAATATATAAACATTAATTAACTAGGGGTTAATCCCCTCACAAATTCTAAAACGAATATGCATTTGCTAGGGGCTTTACCCCTCGCAAATGTCTAACATACTGAGCTAGAGGCTTTACCCCTCAAAATGTAAAACACATATGTATTAGCTAGGGACTTATCCCCTAGTAAAATACCAAACATATTTGTGCCACTAGTCTGCTCATACGCCTGCAGTGTAGCAGACTGAACTTTATGAGTTACAAATAGCGAGGGGCTTATCCCCTAGCCAATTTTGTGAGGATAACCAATATAAGTCTTGTTCATTGTTTGGTTGGAAGTTAGCCTTAAAACTTCATTTCCTTGTATAAGGAGGTTCGTGAGCATATCCTTCTAAAATCACCCAAGTTTATTTGATACTCTCAAGAATAATTCTTAGGGATAATAATAGGTCAGTTTAGACCAAATTTATATAAATCTTTGATGTGTCTCTCTATCCCTTATCTCTTTACTTTATTGTCTTTCCTTTCGTTTTTTGTTCCTTAATTACTCATTTGGTTTTAAAATGTTTTAAAACTCTGATTTTCCAAATGATGACACATCCAACAACCTCACACCATCACCCTACCATATACACCTAACATCCAAACACCCAACCTCGCAGCCCATTCATGTCACACACCCAAACTCAAAACTAAGAATCAAACCCTAACCACCAACAATCATACGCAGCCACCACAACAGTCTATAGCCCAGATGATTCATATGATTCATCCTCATGCTATCATAGCCCCCCACCAATGACCATCCGAGCATCCCATCGCGATAACACCCAACAATTGTTTGACTATAGTACACCCCAAGAATCATTGATTTGTTTCTAAACCGATTCAATATCTCAATTCGGGCAACCATACCGTCCACAATTCACCCAACCACAATGATCCAACTACGACAACATGGGCACCAAACTCAATTACGGAAGCGTTGTTAGCGACAACCCCCTAGCTATTGGGGACAAATGATGACACATCTATATAATACTGGTGGACCTTCCACCAGACTTTCACACCAGCCACCATTGGATCTAGGGGTGTTCGTGGTTTATGAACTGCACTGAACCAAACCACATTTATAGTTCAGTTCAGTTTATAAAAACCATTTTTAAAAAAATGCAGTTAATTGCTAAAATGGTTTCAATTCAGGTTTAAAACTAGTTTATAACCGGTTTATATTTATAAACTAGTTTATAATCAGTTTGCAATTATAAACCAATTTTATAATTTGAACTTTTTTAAAATCATTTTTTTTAATTTCATAAAAAAATAATTAATTTAAAAAAAATAATAATATTTGAAAATATTTATTTTTAAAAAAAACTTTTATTTATAAAAATTAGTTTAAATTTTTATTTTTTTAAAAAAAAAATCTGAATAGATATTTTTAAAATTTCATGCAATTTTTTTTTTTAATTTAATTTTAATTTTTCGGGGAAAAAATCCAGAATAAATTTTTTCGAATTTTATTTTTGGAAAAATATAAAAAAATTATTTTATTTTTATATTTCAAAAATTATTTTATTCTGAAATTTTTATTTTTCAAAAAAAAATATTTTTTCAGAATCAAATTATATTATATTTTTTTAATTAATAAAAAAAATTATTTTCAGAAAAAAATATTTTTTATTTTATGGGATACAAAATATTTTTTTCTAAAAAAACTATATTTTATTTTTAATTTTTAATAAAATATTTTTTACTTTTCATAATTATAAATATTTTTAATTTCCATTTTTTTTCACTCTCAATAATTCTTCTTCTTTTTATTAAAAAAATTTATAACTAAAGCAGTTTATAAAAGAAAACTGGTTATGAACTAGTTTTAAACTGAATTATAATTGATTAATTTAAATGGTTCAGTTCATTAACCATTCAATTAGTTTAGTTATTTTATGGTGCAATGCAATTCAGTTTAGTCATATAGTTTGGTTAACCATATTTTTGCACATCTCTAATTGGATCATGTCAGCACTCAAAGACCCCAAACACTTCAGGAAAATCGTGGGAGACCTCGAAGACAGGCTAACGCACTTGGATGTGGAACAAGGGGGTGCTTCAATCGGACGGATCATTGAATTTCTTGTCAATTCTATGTAATTTTTCGTTAAAAAATAATATATTTTTTATTTTCAATATTTCATTTAATTATAATTTTAATATTTAAAATTTATAAAAAAAAAGTGAAAGAAGCATGCGTCACATGCATTGGCGCTTACATTATGTAGTGTATGCATGCGTCAATGCATGTGGCATCAAGGCATGCATGCGCCAATGCATGTGGCGCCTACATACATTAGTTTTGCATGCATGCGCCAAAGTTCTGGACGTCTCCTCTCTAGCTTAGTTGGATGTCCAGTCAACTGTCGCGTCAATAGAAAAAAGTGATTATTTTAATTTTTTTTTAATTTTTATTTAAAAACATTGATTATTTTTTTAAAAAAATCAACTAATACCTAAAAATTGATTGACCGATAATAATGGTAAAGTGAGCATATCTCTTATGCCATAACTTTTTCTTTCTGCCATATCATCACATGGAAATGATACCTTAAAATAAGACATACAAGTCCCTTTTAAGTTTCAACTTTTAAGTCCAAAATTCAAATATGAACAACGCATGTCATGGAATAATAAATTAAGAAAGAAAAAAGCCATGTAAAATAAAATAAAGCAAGTTGTACGGATAAGCAAAAAGTTCTATATTAATTAAGCACGTGACATAAACTCTTCACATGGACAATTAAGAATGTTCTCAGAACAATACAAATTCAACGTCAACAATTGAACATTCTATAATTATTTTTTTTCAAATGTTTACTTATATATAAAGCAGTAATTACTCACAAAAATTTATATCACAGAAAGATAACCTCAACCTTTACGAAATTAATCAAACTTGTACGGAACCATGAACACTCATGGATGGAGCAACAATGCAAACGCCTTTGAAAATTTTGAATCTTCCATAACGACACCTTTTCATGACACTTCAGCTCCTGTAGCAGCGGTGGTGGCGCCAATCTCCCGGAATCCCAGTTTTCGTAGCATTTTATTGGCGGAGAATTGGGCGGAGCTACCGTTGAAGGAGGATGATACTGACGACATGGTCATCTACGGGACTTTGCGTGAGGCTGCTGCTACAACAGGTTGGTTCCCCGGTAACACGGTGAACAATGCTGATGTAGGCGTGAAAATTGAAGATCAAGGTGAAAACAGTAGCGCTGCAGCGGCGCCTGTGGTTCACGCGCCACCAACTAATGGTAAGAAGTTAGGCTTCCGTGGAGTTAGGAGAAGGCCTTGGGGAAAGTATGCTGCTGAGATAAGAGATCCTAAGAAAAACGGTGCGAGGGTGTGGCTTGGGACTTACGAAACTGCTGAGAATGCAGCTTTGGCTTATGATCGAGCTGCATTTAAGATACACGGCTCGAAAGCTAAGCTGAATTTTCCTCACTTGATCGATTCAGATTACACTGGATTGGTTAAGATCAAGCGAAATGGACGCTAGGTGAGTATTATGACACTGTGGTGTGGATAATTTGTAATAAATTTTTCCCTTTATTATATACAGAAAGATCATAGTGATATGATAATAATGTGAGACATAGCAAATTGATGAGGAATGTTGTTATTCAACTCATGTTCCATGAAGTTGAGAGTTATAGTCAAAATCTTTTACAAATGTGGTTGTTGTTTCATTTTGGGATAATATTTTTGAAGTTTGACATCCAGGTTACTTTCTGTTTTATAAACTAATTAACCATATATATGCATCGGAAGAAACAGTAATTAATCTCTTTGTATTAGATAACCCTTGCAGCAATTATTAAATTCAGATAATCTTATATACACCAAGGCGACTTGCACCATAAGGAAGGTAGACTTTACCACACTACATTACGTCTTAGAGAAGAAGTTACAAACTATAACAAATTTTTAGTTAACTCGTATCAGTTTTGTAACTGTAATTAAGCTATTTGGTGATGTATAATGGTGGTGTTATCCTGCTTCACATACTCATTACCATCATACTTCAATATTCCCCCACAAATTGAAGGTTGGTAAATGTGTATGATCTTCAACTTAAGTAATAGTGCATTAAAGGGTTGAGGATGGAGGGATTTAGTGAACAAATTGTGAGTGCGCCTTCCTATTAGAATTGTTTTGTATGATGTCAAAACTAGGACAATTTAGCATTATTTATATCGGACAGTATTATCTAATTCTAAATGCGCATCTTAGTATTAGGAGAATTATGAATGAGTTAGAAAAGGTTTCATGCATTAAAAACATGTTTTTATGTGAAAACAAGTCTATGTGTTGACACATGAATGCTATGAGTCGACACATACGAGTTAAGAGTCGACACATGTAAGTCATTTTTAAAGCTTGTAGCTTCTGTTTGATGTGCTGCTTGAATGTGTTGACACGTGCATCATATGTGCTGACACATGACTTACATAGGCTGGCACATGCATTAAAAATCTTAGAAATTTTGCATTTTTTCTAAACGTCTTGCATTCTTTTAACTTCATACTTGCACACATATATATTCTTCAGACATGCATCATTTCTAAAAAATGTGATTTTGAGAAAATCACATTTAAAACCATGATTATCAAATAGCCCTCTTCATCTTCAACCTAAGTTATATGCATACACACAAACAAACTACACATAATCATTTTTTTATTTGGGTGTCATCTAGAATCAGTGTTTATAACGTCCAATTTAGGTTGTTGAATTGTAAATTGGATTGAGATCTTTGGGGTTTCAAATAAGAAAACCAAGCTGGAATTTTTCTTCAAGATCAATTAGGGATTTGAAGGTTTTGAATAAGATTATACGCAATTTGGATTTGATCGAGTGAAATTTTTGAAGAACAGGGGTTTCTTGCAAAGGAGTAGCGTGAGACGGTGGATCATCTTGGTAAATCTTGGGTGATAACAATTCAAAATTTGGATCCTGTCGAGTGAAATCTTTTAAGAATAGGGGTTCCTTGGAAATGAGTAACGTGAAACAATGGATCAAATTGGTATTGTTGGGTGACTTGATCAAGCTCAGATTAAGGGAAGAGAAAGTGTTTGAATCAACATCAAACATAGGGTTTGTGGGATTGTATTGCTACATTTATCTTGTAAACGACTTTTACAAAGTAAGGTTAATTTTCATTATCTCAATTTGAGTTTGAATTGAGGGTAGACATACCCATAGCAAGGCTGATTGGGGAACTGCCTAAACAAATCTTTGTGCTCTCTCTCTCTCTCTCTCTCTCTCTCTCTCTCTCCGTTTGGTGAAACTTTTTTATAACCTTTTGGAAGAAAAAAATTGAGCTGATCACAATCTATTAGATTGTGGTCGGATTTGAAAATCAACAAAACCATACAAAATTCTAAACGTAATTGATTGCACACAAGGTGTTTGATCATTTGTCTCAATGGCATTTTTGTGTATTTTGTCATTGGGAATAGACTTTACTATTGAGTAGTATTCAAGTGATTGTGATTACAATTATTTTGATCAAGTTTGTTGTCATTATAATAACTTGATTCTATATACGCATATCTGAACTTTTCGATAGTGGTTCGGTTTAGACGATTTGATTCCGGTCACTTCCACTAGCCGTTAAATTTTTCAAAATAGATTTTGTAAAGTTTTTTAACTTGGGATCTATTCACCCATCCTTTAGATCATTATCTATCGTCTAACAAGTAGTATCACGAGCTCCGATTTATTCTGTGCTTCAATATTTGCTTATTAGAAAATGGCTACCGAACATAAAAAGGCGAACAATATAGCGTCCATCTTTACTGGTGAAAATTATGGCTATTGGAAATCTTGTATGCCTATCCATATCAAATCGGTTGATAAAGATGTATGGGATGTCATCATCAATGGTCCTAACAAATTACAATGACCAATTATGAAGGTGTCGTTGTACCAAAACTGGAAGATCGGTGGAATGATAATGATAGGAAATCCCAAAATATTCTCATATCCGCACTTGGTGTTGATGAATATTATCGTGTTTCCCATTATGAAACCGCAAAAGCTATGTGGAACACATTAGAAGTTGGCCATGAGGGAGCTAATGAAGTCAAACAAGCTAGGATCAATACCTTAAATCAAGAGTTTGAACTATTTCGCATGAAGCATGGTAAAACCATAACCGACATGCAAAAGATGTTCACAAATCTTATAAATCGTTTGAATGCTCTAGGTAAGCCTATTTCCACTGATATTGCTACTAATAAAGTTTTGAGGTGTCTTTGTAACACCCTTCTACCCAAACGACATATTTAAATAGATTATCAGAGTACAACATGTAGAAGAGTGTACATTTCTTACAACATAACAGTTATCGCATCACAACATAAAACATATTATTTATTTTATTAAAACTTCGCAGCGGACAACAACATTAATATTATCATTCATCATATAACAATTCATAATAATGGTTCAACATTATCTCAACAAAACATCTCAACATGTTAGTCATCATAAACAACGTAAATAATAATCAATTATCTATCGAATCCCATAACCCCGGTGTCACATGACCAGAGCATTTGACTCGACTCTGTAGAATAACTCTACACTTATTCTTCAAACCTCAACAATAGCTACTCCTCTTTATCTGCACATGGCTCATCATAGATGAACATAAACACATGAAGAAGGGGTGAGAATTACATTATTAAATAATAATATAACGACAGAAATATAAACATAAATATATTTCACATATGCCAACACAGCTCATCATAATCATCATAATCAACATATTCATGAACATCAACAAAACAACATATCAAATGCAATGCACACACCCATGCATGACTCAACACGACTCGGTATACCCATTTTGTGACCAACTACAGGATCACCACTCCCAGATTCATCACCATAGAATCCGAGTTCCCCGCAAGGAACCAAGCCTCTCAACAAGCCCGGAGTCAACAACATCATTGGAACTCAGTTCGTTCATCACTAGGCATCGGCCTTTCATGAATGCATGCACACCAAGCATGCATCATAATCAACATAGCAACAACAACATCATATATTCATGTTATCATCATCATTAACACATTCTATCACAAAAGCATATCACATCATGCCACATAATCAAACACAGTATTATCACACTCTACTAATATCTATACCACTCAAAGCAACGGGAAATGATCCCTCGTATACCATGCATCAGCTAAGTTACCTCGCTCAGCCTAACCAACCAAAAACTGCACAACAACAGCCCAGGAAAGACCACAAGTCTGCCCATACGCGTATTGCCTATGCCCATACGCGTATTGCCCACGCCTGACCAAATCCATACGCGTATTGCCCATGTCCATACGCGTATGCTACGCGTATCACATTCCCATACGCGTACCAACAGAGACCAAAACACGTTCAAAACATCATCTTCCTCATCCATACGCGTATTGCCTAGTGCCATACGCGTACCAGCAATCTCATACGCGTATTGCCTAGTGCCATACGCGTATGACCAGAAACCAGATTTACAGATCTGCAATGGCTTTTTCTGCTACGAGATCTATCCAAATTCATCCTTCCACAGTCCAAATTTCACACAAAATCACTCATATCATCTAATACAAATAGTCCCCTATTCGATTTCACAAATCCTAACATCATTGCATATAATTTCTACGAATTCCTTCGATTAAAATCCCAATTTCGTTCATCCAATATTTCACCATTTTCAGCATATTATTGTTTAATAAGGTTCAGACCCCTTACCTCTTTGGATTGAAGGAAGCTCTGAGCAATCTTTGGCCTTTTCCTCTTCCTTCTCTTTCCCTTCAGCGTTTCTCTCCCTTTCTCTGACTCTGAGGCAAAACACGTGAAAAAAACCTGAGTCCTCACTTTGGCCTCTTTTATCCAATTTCCACTTTTACCCTTCCACTCTTCATATTCCATTTATTTTATTTATTTAATTATTATTAAAATAAATAACATCTATAATAATAATAAAAATAATCCAATAATTCAACTTTATTTAATTAAATTAATAAAATAATATTAACTCAATTAAATAATTCTCTTATTTTAATCGGGGTGTTACAACTCTCCCCCACTAAAAGAGTTTTCGTCCTCGAAAACATACCTCAAGCAAATAGAGCCGGATACGACTCCTTCATCTGATCTTCACGCTCCCAAGTCAAGCTCTCACCAGCTGGACCTCCCCAAACAACTTTCACTAGAGCAATCTTCTTACCTCTCAGGGTCTTCTCTTCTCGGTCATCTATCCGAATTGGCAACACCTCAACGGTCAAATTATCCCTCACCTGGATATCATCCAACTGAACAACATGCGAAGGATCCGCAATATATTTTCTCAACTGAGATACATGAAACACATCATGCAGATTAGAAAGCGACGGCGGTAAAGCTATCCGATACGCCACTTCCCCAACCCTCTTCAAAATCTGATACGGACCCACAAACCTCGGAGTAAGCTTTTTAGACTTTAAAGCTCTACCCACACCTGTCGTCTGAGTAACTCTCAAGAACACATGATCTCCCTCTTGGAACTCAAGTGCCTTTCTCCTGTTATCATGATAACTCTTCTGACGACTCTGAGAAATCTTCATTTTCTCCTGAATCATCTTAACCCTTTCAGTCGTCTGCTGCACAATCTCAGGTCCGAGTACAACACTCTCACCTGATTCATACCAACACAATGGAGTTCTACACCTCCTACCATACAATGCTTCATATGGAGCCATACCGATACTAGCATGAAAACTATTATTATAAGTAAACTCCACCAACGGCAAATAACTATCCCAAGAACCACTCTGCTCCAACACACAAGCTCTCAACAAATCCTCCAAGGATTGGATAGTTCTTTCAGTCTGACCATCAGTCTGAGGATGATAAGCTGAACTCAACCTCAACTTAGTCCCCAACGCTTTCTGCAACCTTTCCCAAAATCTAGAAGTAAATCTGGGATCTCTATCAGACACAATACTGGATGGAATACCATGCAGCCTCACTATCTCCTCAATATACAACTCTGCCAACTTCTCTAAAGAGTGATTAATCTTCATCGGCAAGAAATGCGCCGACTTAGTCAATCGATCCACAATCATCCAAATAGAATCATTACCTTTCGTCGTCCTCGGCAATCCCGTCACAAAATCCATGGAAATGCTATCCCACTTCCATTCAGGAATCTTCAAAGGTTGCATCATACCTGCCGGTTTCTGATGTTCAATCTTTGACTTCTGACAAGTCAAACAGGCATACACAAACTTAGCAACATCTCTTTTCATACCAGCCCACCAAAACAACTTCTTCAAATCTTGATACATTTTAGTTGCACCTGGGTGGATACTCAATCCACTCCTATGGCCCTCTTCAAGAATACTCTTTTTCAATTCAGACACCTCAGGAACACAAACTCTACCTTTAAATCGCAGGATGTCATTCTCATCAATCTCAAAATTACCACCATTACCCTGGTTAACCATAGTAATATGATCAACTAGAGCGACATCAACTTGCTGACCATTCCGAATATCTTCCAGAATTCCACTAGTCAACTTCAGCATACCCAACTTTACACTATCAGCGGAAACTTCACAACCCAAACTCATATCACGGAACTGTTCAATTAACTCGAGCTCCCGAACCATCATCATAGACATATGTAGAGACTTTCTACTCAGCGCATCTGCAACTACATTAGCCTTACCGGGATGATAACTCAATTCAAAGTCAAAATCCTTCAGTAATTCTAACCACCTTCTCTGCCTCATATTTAACTCTTTCTGATCAAACAGATACTTCAGACTCTTGTGATCACTGAACACTTCGAATCTGGAACCATACAGATAATGCCTCCACATTTTCAACACAAATACAACAGCTGCAAGTTCTAGATCATGCGTAGGATAATTCCTCTCATGAACTTTCAACTGTCTAGAAGCATAAGCTACAACTTTACCATTCTGCATCAAAACACCACCAAGACCCATCAAAGAAGCATCACAATAGACAACGAAGGACTCACCAGGATTAGGCAAGATCAACACTGGAGCACTGGTCAACCGCCTCTTCAACTCCACAAAACTCGCTTCACAAGCTGTATCCCACACATATACTTGACCCTTCTTAGTCAACTGCGTCAACGGCAATGTCAACTTAGAGAAGCCTTCAATAAATCTGCGATAATAACCAGCTAACCCCAGAAAACTGCGTATCTCAGTAGCAGACTTCGGAGTCTCCCACTGTAATACGGCATCAACTTTAGCAGGATCAACGGAAATTCCACCACTCGAAATCACATGGCCAAGGAAACTCACTTCCTTCAACCAGAACTCACATTTAGATAACTTTGCATATAATTTCTTTTCTCTTAACACCTGCAAAACAATTCTCAGATGTCCTGCATGCTCTTCTTCCGTCTTAGAATATATCAATATATCATCTATGAACACCACAACAAAATTATCAAGGTACGGATGAAATATACGATTCATATATTCCATAAACACACCTGGAGCATTAGACACACCGAACGGCATCACAGTGTATTCATAATGACCATACCTCGTACGGAAAGCAGTCTTCGCAATATCATCTGACTTCACTCGGATCTGATGATAACCCGACCGCAAATCAATCTTACTGAAAACATGAGCTCCAACCAACTGGTCCATCAAATCATCAATCCTCGGCAATGGATACCGATTCTTGATAGTCACCTTATTCAACTGCCGGTAATCGACACACAACCTCATCGTACCTTCTTTCTTCTTCACTAACAATACTGGTGCACCCCAAGGAGAAACACTTGGACGCACAAACTTCTTCTCAAGCAATTCTTCAAGTTGCTTCTTCAATTCAACTAATTCAGTTGCCGACATTCTATAAGGAGACATCGACACTGGACTCGTACCTGGTACTAAGTCAATGGCAAATTCGACTTCCCGTTCTGGAGGTAATTCACTTACATCCTCCGGAAACACATCTCGAAATTCACAGACAACAGGCAAATCTACACTCACCACTTTCTTATCCGATTGCAGAGACGCAAATAAAGCGAATATCTGAGCTTCATTTTTCACAAAATCCCCCACCTGCCTAGCAGATAGAAATCTTGCCTCATCATTCTCACCAACTTCAGAAAACCGCACCGTCTTCCCATAGCAGTTGATAAACACGCCATAGAATTCTAGCCAATTCATTCCCAGAATAATATCAATTTGGTGCAAGGGTAAGCACACCAAATCAACCACGAACTCTCTCTCAAAGATCGTCAAATGACAACCTCGACAGACAACAGAAGTCTTCACAGAACCATTAGCAGGAGTATCTATCACCATACTTCCGCCTAGGGACGACATAATCACACCAATCCTGGTCGCACACTCATACGAAATAAACGAATGGGTAGCACCGGTGTCAACAATAGCAAGCAATTCAACATTATTAATCAAGCAAGTACCTTTAATCAGATTATCTTCTTTAGGAGCTTCAGCCCCACTCAGAGCAAACACCCTACCAGTAGTATGAGCTGCAGTAGCCGCCTTCTTCGGTTTCGAGCACTGCGAACTGATATGGCCTTTCTCGCCACAATTAAAACATGTCGGACCAGCATCCTTACATTCAGTAACTCTATGTCCAGCCTGACCGCATCGGAAACATCTCAGCACTTTCTTGGTACAGCTATCCGCACGGTGGCCCGGCTCGCCACACTTGAAACATTTACCAGCTATGGGAGATCCTCCTCCACTTGGCTTCTTCTCATCTACCACTTTCTGCTTACCTTTACCATTCGGAGATGCATAAGGACTACCACGATCCTTATTCTTCTTCTCACTAAGACTCTTGTAATGAGCAGTCCTAGCCTTGCTATCTTCATCAAATATCCTGCACTTATTAACCAGCGTAGGAAACCTACGAATCTCCTGGTAACCAATGCCTTGTTTGATCTCGGGACGCAACCCGTTCTCAAACTTGACACACTTGGATTCCTCAGCATCAGCATTATTATAATGAGGACAATACTGCACCAGCTCCTCAAACTTCGAAGCGTAATCAGCAACAGACATGTTACCCTGCTTCAGTCCCAGAAATTCCATCTCCTTCTTACATCGCACATCAGCAGGAAAATATTTCTCTAGAAAGACCGTCTTGAACCTTTCCCAAGTCATCTCAGCACCTGGTACTTCAATCCTCTGGCGAGTGTTATCCCACCAGTTTTCAGCCTCTTCAGATAACATATGCGTACCAAACTGCACCTTCTGTGCTTCAGTACACGTCATCACCCGGAAAATCTTCTCAATTTCCTTCAGCCAAATCTGAGCACCATCTGGATCATAGCGCCCCTTGAATGTAGGAGGGTTATTCTTCAGAAACCTTCCCAAATTCCTAAACTCGTCGACCGGCGGATTCTGCTGCGCCTGCATAGCCTGCGCCATAGCAGCCAAAGCCTCAGCAATCGCACGGTCATTTTCTCCAGCCATACTCTGCACGACACAACTACAACCGTTAAATATCGACAGTGTCATTTACACTAATCGACCAACAGGAAAAACATCACATTATGACTCGACTGGACTGACCATGCTCTGATACCACTAATGTAACACCCTTCTACCCAAACGACATATTTAAATAGATTATCAGAGTACAACATGTAGAAGAGTGTACATTTCTTACAACATAACAGTTATCGCATCACAACATAAAACATATTATTTATTTTATTAAAACTTCGCAGCGGACAACAACATTAATATTATTATTCATCATATAACAATTCATAATAATGGTTCAACATTATCTCAACAAAACATCTCAACATGTTAGTCATCATAAACAACGTAAATAATAATCAATTATCTATCGAATCCCATAACCCCGGTGTCACATGACCAGAGCATTTGACTCGACTCTGTAGAATAACTCTACACTTATTCTTCAAACCTCAACAATAGCTACTCCTCTTTATCTGCACATTGCTCATCATAGATGAACATAAACACATGCAGAAGGGGTGAGAATTACATTATTAAATAATAATATAACGACAGAAATATAAACATAAATATATTTCACATATGCCAACACAGCTCATCATAATCATCATAATCAACATATTCATGAACATCAACAAAACAACATATCAAATGCAATGCACACACCCATGCATGACTCAACACGACTCGGTATACCCATTTTGTGACCAACTACAGGATCACCACTCCCAGATTCATCACCATAGAATCCGAGTTCCCCGCAAGGAACCAAGCCTCTCAACAAGCCCGGAGTCAACAACATCATTGGAACTCAGTCCGTTCATCACTAGGCATCGGCCTTTCATGAATGCATGCACACCAAGCATGCATCATAATCAACATAGCAACAACATCATCATATATTCATGTTATCATCATCATTAACACATTCTATCACAAAAGCATATCACATCATGCCACATAATCAAACACAGTATTATCACACTCTACTAATATCTATACCACTCAAAGCAACGGGAAATGATCCCTCGTATACCATGCATCAGCTAAGTTACCTCGCTCAGCCTAACCAACCAAAAACTGCACAACAACAGCCCAGGAAAGACCACAAGTCTGCCCATACGCGTATTGCCTATGCCCATACGCGTATTGCCCACGCCTGACCAAATCCATACGCGTATTGCCCATGTCCATACGCGTATGCTACGCGTATCACATTCCCATACGCGTACCAACAGAGACCAAAACACGTTCAAAACACCATCTTCCTCATCCATACGCGTATTGCCTAGTGCCATACGCGTACCAGCAATCTCATACGCGTATTGCCTAGTGCCATACGCGTATGACCAGAAACCAGATTTACAGATCTGCAATGGCTTTTTCTGCTACGAGATCTATCCAAATTCATCCTTCCACAGTCCAAATTTCACACAAAATCACTCATATCATCTAATACAAATAGTCCCCTATTCGATTTCACAAATCCTAACATCATTGCATATAATTTCTACGAATTCCTTCGATTAAAATCCCAATTTCGTTCATCCAATATTTCACCATTTTCAGCATATTATTGTTTAATAAGGTTCAGACCCCTTACCTCTTTGGATTGAAGGAAGCTCTGAGCAATCTTTGGCCTTTTCCTCTTCCTTCTCTTTCTCTTCAGCGTTTCTCTCCCTTTCTCTGACTCTGAGGCAAAACACGTGAAAAAAACCTGAGTCCTCACTTTGGCCTCTTTTATCCAATTTCCACTTTTACCCTTCCACTCTTCATATTCCATTTATTTTATTTATTTAATTATTATTAAAATAAATAACATCTATAATAATAATAAAAATAATCCAATAATTCAACTTTATTTAATTAAATTAATAAAATAATATTAACTCAATTAAATAATTCTCTTATTTTAATCGGGGTGTTACAGTCTTAATAGGGAATGACAATCTAAGGTAACTACAATCAAAGAAGCGAATGATCTTAAAACACTTGATCTCACAACTTTATTTGGTAAGCTAAAAGAACATGAGTAAGAACTCACTTGCTTGGAAAAACATGAAAAAGAGCATGAGAAGAAGATAAAGAAGGAGAAAGGTAAAGACAAAGAGGTATAAAAGAAGTCTATTGTTCTAAAGGCTTCAAGTTCAAAGTCCTCAACCAATGAGCAAAGTAATCGTGAAACAAGAGATGATAAGAATTTTAATGATGAAGAGATAAGGTTATTCGTCAAAAGGTACAATAGATACATATGGGAAAATGAAGTCAAGCACTCCGACAAGAACCTAATCAACTTTAGAAGGCTATCGAACTCCTCAAAGGAAGATGAGAATAAGAAGGGTAAACTTAGAAGTTCATGCTACAATTGTGGAAAAGTCAGTCATTATAGGTCAGATTGTCCTTTTATCAAGAAAGACAAAGAAAAAGGTCATCACAAGAAATCTAGCAAGTCTAGAAGAGCCTATATTTCTTGGCAAGGCCTAATATCAAGGCCAAATGAGTCCAAAGCCCATACCAATCACAACTCTAATTTAAAAATTAAATAAATTTAAATAATAAATAAAAGGAAAAAAAACATGGGGATCCACCAATTGACTCATGGTTCAAGAAATGGATATGGTTAAATTCTATTTTGACTTTTTTTTTCAAAATTAAAATGGCCCAATTAGAATATGACATATGGACTTGTTATTATAATAATAAAAAACAAAAACAACATTTATTACAACACAAAAAATACAGCATAAGAAACACTTTTCTCTCTTTCCTCCAGTTCAAAATCTCTTATCTCTTATCTCTTTTCATTTTCTTTTCATTCACAACAAACAAAAACATCACCAATCATAGCACACATTCACAAATCAAAGATCTAAAATTGTAAAAGAAATATGTCGTAATGTTGGATCCGACAAGAAGATGGTGGATCAGGATGCGGCTTAAGGTGGACGGTCATGTGCGCGGTTGTATGGTCGAAGAGGAGCGACATAAAGGAGGTGAAGTTCCGAAGATCGAAAGGTGATGGATGACTTTTTTCTTAAAAAATACATGTGAGAGAGGGATTGAGGCTTGGAGTGTAATTGTAACCCTTTGTGTGAAAAATATTGGTCTTTTTATAGTGAAAATTAGGTTAATAAATGAGGAAATTAACAAATTGTGACAAGACGTGATAAAATACGACTAATCAAAAGAAACTATGATAAAATGCGACCAGTCAAACAAAACTATAACAAAATGACCAATTTGAAAAACAAATATGATTAAACGACCAATTCACAAAACAAATATGGCACGTCGGGAAAAATTCTATTTTTTTATATATGTTTACAATTTTTTCACTATTTTTTGATTAAAGATGAATAAAATGAAATAAATGATCATTTAAAAAATACCTATTTACAAAAAACGAAAATTAAATTAAAATAACAAAAAATAATCAACATTTGACTTCTGCTGACCTATGACCTTTTAATAAAAATAATTAATAAAAAGAAATGTAATGTGGTTTGAACCCACAACCTCTCACTTAACATCCTTGTCAAGCTACCGACTAAGCTAACTTACAATTTTGATTCATTTAATGCTCTAAAAATAAAATAAAAAACATGTGTCCAAAACTTAGGGTACGATAGCTGCCCATATTTAATTACCTTTAACTCGAGAGCATGAGTGACGATAATATTCATGTAATCATGGAGGAAGATAATTAAATACGAAATGACCAACAATTTTATCTATCGAATGGATAAAAGCAGTAGGGAAGAAAACATCTAGATATGATAGGGTAAAAGAGTATCGTCAATGCGGTAGTCGGTGCTTAGATTGAACGATAAAAAGATCGTTGCCAAACACAGAGGGCCAGTTCTTAGATTGAACACAAAGAGACCCTTGTTTTCCTGATGGTCGGTGCTTAGATCAAACACAAAGACATCGTCACTTTCCCAAGGGTTGGTGTTTAGATCAAACACAAAGAGATTGTCACCTTTCTGAGGGTCGGTGCTTAGATCGCACAAAAATAGATCATTGCATTCCCGAGGATCGGTGCTTAGATCAAGGAAATGATCATCGTCAATCTAAAGATTGATGCTTAGATCAACAAAAGGTGATTGTCGCCAACAGAAGGTTGGTGCTTAGATCGATACACCGATCATCGTCAACCTGAAGGCCAATGAGTAGATCGAAATGAGTCGTTGCCAACTCAAAAGTTGGTGCTTAGACTTAAGGACACATTGATCGTCACCAACCCGAAGGTCGATGCTTAGATCAAGACAAGTCGTCACCAACTTGATAGTCGGTGCTTAGACTTAAAGACACATTGATCGTCATCAACCCGAATGTCGATGCTTAGATCAAGTAAAGGGTGATCATCCTCAACCAAAGGTCCATGCTTAGATCGAACAAACTTATCGTCGTCAACCTGAAGGCCGATGCTTAGATCAAGGAACTGATTATCATCAATTTGAAGATTGATGCTTAGACCAAACACAAAGAAATCGTCATCAACCTGAAGGTCGATGCTTAGATCAAGACAAAGGATATTCATTAAGGGTATGAGAGGTCAACACCTACTCACGCGTTAGTATGGATCGTTTAAGATGACCATCTACTGGGAGAAATTCCAAAAATCACTTAGTGTGGAGCGAGCTTGCTGGGGAAGACTTTCAAATAGACTCTGTGAAAAAGTTACCTATTGGGGGGTACCAATAAGCACTCCTGCTGAGATAATAACTCTACTTGAGAAAATGTGATTGACTTAGCCGAGGATTAATTTGAACTTCCACGAGCGGTCATAATCTTGGCTTATGCTATGTATGCATGCTTTATGAAGATGCATGGTATGTTTTGAGTCGATGCATTTATGAATACATGATATGATTTAGATTGATGTGCATGTTATGTGATATGCATGAAATGAAATGCATAGCCGATTCATGTAATGGATTAATGGATGGGTGCCAATGGATATTGGGCTTCAAGGTAAGAATGTCAAATAAGGCTTGTTTTCTTTTGTTAAAAAGAGACAAGCGAGATTAATCTTTTGAGAGTTGCGCGCCAAACAAAGTTGGACTCTGAAAGGTGGTTAGATTGTTAGACAATTACTGGATTAAAAAACGGACATGATTAGAACTCCAAACGAGTACTGGACTTTGAAAAGGAAATGATTTTATTTTCATACGAGTACTGGTCTTTAGGACGACGAAGATTCAATTTTCACACGGGTACTGGATTTGCAAATAAAATTGTCAGACGAGAATTGAATTTGAAAACTAAACTGCCAACCAGGAATTAGATTTAAGAATAATTTCCAGACGGGGATTTGATTTGAGAATAATTTCCAGAAGAGGACTGGATTTAAGAATAATTGTCAGACGATAACTGGAATTAAGAATAATTTTCATAAGGGAACTGAATTTGACAACTTGCTACTAGAGGGGAACTGGATTTAAAGTCGGAGATCAGTAAACTTGTTTCCTACAACCATAAGATCTATTAATTCCATTTCGTTTGAGAAATCACGAAACTATTTCATTTTAATGTTATGATGAAAGGCATCATTTCCTTTCCTCTCTCATGGCCTCTTATTGGCATTGAAATCTCCACCAACGCACCAATGACCAACCGACAAAGAGGATTTGAATTTTTTAAGATCATACCATAATTTCCTTTTCTTGTCGATGTTGCATCCAAGGTATACATTTAAGACGTAGATGAAGTAATCTTTCCGACTAATATGAACTCCAAGGAACCCTTCACCCTCAAAACCGAAAGTTGTCTTGATAGTTTTAGCATTCCACATTATAAGAATACATGTTGATCTTCCCATCGCCTTCTTAGCGGACCACTTAATCTCTTTGCCTCCCCATAATGATCTAACCAACACATATTCACCTTGACTAACTTTCGTCTCTTGCAGCAAACATAAGTCAATTTGATCTCTTAATAATTGTTTGTGAAGAATCTCTTGCTTGATAAAACTCTCAATCCCATTTATATTATATAATGTATGATAGTAAATTCATTTTGCAACCTTCTTTTAAGCATTCATCAAATGCTTCTTTTACGTCACTTTGTTCTCATCTTTTGATACCCATACATAAATTGCATTTGCATTTGGTGTCTCACCTATAACTCCCAAATCGAAAGTCTTTTTCCAAACCTTTATTACCACATATTCCTTCTCCTTAAAAAATAATAGATATTATAATCTTCAAACCAATACAATATTTAGAAAGACAAAAAATACTACTCTGTTAAAAAAATTATCATTTTAACGAATAAAATTTGTTTCAAAAATAAAAATAATTATTATTTTTTTAATTATTATTACTTTCTACACATTTATAAAATTATTTTAATACAAATATGGTAATATTTTTTGATAAAATCATTACATTTTTAATATCTGTGAAAAAACTTTACATTCATTTTAAAAAGGAGATACTTATAAATATACAAACTGTACACTTTTTTCTTACAGCTTTATATTCAATGAAAAGCTCATCAAATTGCTCATTGGCTCATTTCTCTGCCAGCCCCTACCTATCTATGATCCTAATTCCCATGTCCCCTACGTCCCTTTTCCCACACTCTCAATTAAAAAAAGACAAAATTTACCCTTTAACCAATATCACTGTTTCTCTAAAAAGAATCTTTTATCAATAGAAAAGTAAAAATAGAAATGAACTGGCCACCACTTCGTTCGCAACATAAACTTCATCAAATTTATCACTTCAGATTAACACTTGCGATTGATGAAGTTTGTTGTTTCACTTCAAGAGCTCCTTCAACTCAAACCATATACCCATCATATTCAACAAGTGCAACAATAACGAACGCTTCTAAAATGTTTCTCATTATTTATTTTATACGCACACGTGGCAATACGAGTATAATATACGGCGCATATACGAACTGAAACAATGGGGTGCACAGCTTCTAAGCTTGATAACGAGGAAACCGTACGGCGGTGCAAGGAGCGCCGCCGCTTCATGAAGGACGCGGTTTACGCTCGCCACTACCTAGCAGCAGCGCATTCTGAATACTGTAACTCTCTTCGCCTCACCGGTTCGGCACTTTGTACATTCGCCGCCGGTGAACCTCTTGCCGTCTCCGATGATATCCCTGCCGTTTTTGTCAATGCACCTAAGCAGAACATGTATCATCCTCCACCTCCACCATCACCTCCTCCTCCTGCAGCGACTGTAACAACCTCCAAAATTCCTAACGCTTCTGAAACTCGTCACCGGAAACCACCGCGGAAGCTTCCACACATTCTCTCTGAGTCTAGCCTTTGTTCCACGCCTAGAAGCGAGTTTCCAAACTGGTTCTTTCCAACAGCGCATCAAACTCTTTCCACGGCTTCCGAAACCTCGTCCGTTTGGAATTGGGAGAATTTTCATCCACCTCCGTCTCCACCAAGTTCAGAATACTTCCGGCAACGTTCTCAACCGCCGAATCACAATCCAGAATGTTCGAGTTTCGAAGTTCCCGGATCCGATTCATCATCGGAAACCTTTTACAACACGATCCACTCGAAACTTCATCTTCCGAATCGTGAAATTAAAACTATAAAAGTTGATTCTCAAAATCAACATCTGCGGGACCGTTTATGTAGCGAAGATACTGCGAGCGAGAGATCCGAACCAGAACCAGATCGTTCGGAAACTGAACGAGAGGAGGTCCGGTGCAGTGACTGGGAGGACTGTTACGGCTCAACAAGCTCATCAGATAGGGAGGAAGTAATCGCCAGATTGAGATCATCAGTGAAACCGGAGTCAGTTACCGACGGCGATATTCCGGCAAGAGAAGACAAGAAAACCGGCGAGGAATTGCTTGAGGAAAAGGTTATGATGAAGCATAAGGATTTAAAAGAGATTGTAGAGGTGATAAAAGAGAATTTTGAGAAAGCGGCGGTTGCCGGAGATAAGTTATCGGAGATGCTACATATTAGTAGGGCACAACTTGATCGGAGTTTCAGTCAATTGAAGAGTAAGATTTTTATTTTGCGCGGGAAAAATTGAATACTATCTTTATGAAAATATTAAAATTAGGTTTAATTGGAAAATAATGATTTTTTTTTAAATGATTAAATGCAGAAATAGTGTATCACTCGAGTAATTTACTTAGCAGAGTAAACTCGAGTTGGACTTCAAAACCGCCATTGGCAGTTAAGTACCGGTTCGATGCCGGTTCGCTTGAAAGACCGGGAGGTCCGAAGAGTCTCTGCTCCACTTTGGACCGGCTTTTGGCTTGGGAAAACAAACTCTGTCAGGAAGTCAAGGTAAGTTTTCGTCGTTATTACAAAATAAAGTATTTTCGTATTTATTTTTTAAATATAAAAGTATTTTTATTTTTTGGGATGATGTAAAGGTTTTGTAGAGTGTGGAGTGGGTCTGATAAATCAATAGTACTATCTTGACTTGAATCAGTTTTTTCATTACTTTCGGTGCATTGTTTACTGTGTCCACAAACAATTTTTTAGTGTGTTCTAGAAATTTTCATCATTTTACTCTTAAACTTATACTGTACTGTACTACTATGTGTTTGGCTATCTAAATGAATATTTCAAATATGCCAAATGTGATTTCATTATTGTAGGTTCGGTTTCAAACTAATGGACTAGCAAATAAGCATCCTATTTTTTTAAGTCCAAACGTGAAGCGTTGCGAATTGAAAAAAACTCTTAAGTTACACTTTATTTGTCAATCTTTCATTTTCTCTCTTTCCTAAAGATTAAAAATCCAACCCACTTCTTTAATTAATATTCTTGTATGTAAGGACTTTAGTTAGAGGTGTTGGTTTTTTTCACTTTATGTGGAAAGAAAATAAAAGATTGATAAATAAAATAAATAAATAGAATTAAAAAAAATACATAAAAAAAAAAACTTATGCATAAATTATTCACTATTTTGCACTACTATAAAATCATTCTCTTGTTTCATTTTATAACAACACATAAATAACATAACAACACCTCAATGACAACATATCTGAAAGTTTAATGTATGCTAATGGTAGGCACACGAGCAAATATAATCTCTTTCGTTCAATACAATCCAACGGAACCTTGGTTTATGTAAGGGTTTGTGATGAATTTGGCAAAATCTACTACACCATGATTTTCTTGAAGTTTTAAACTTTAGTTTTTGCAACAAAAAAAAATGGCTCGTGGTGATTCTCCTAATCTCACTGCCAATTCAAAAATGTGCTTATCTTGTTTGGCTGCATTTTTTATTAAAATCAATTTTGTTTCAAAAAGCAAGTTTGATAGAAAGAGATAAAACAACTTGTGTGCACTGCTAATTATTTTGCTTGCATAATTAGGGCAGAGAAAGTGTTAAGATTGAACATGAAAGGAAACTGTCAGCTCTGCAGAACCAAGAATGCAAAGGAGGTGATGATGAAACAAAGATAGACAGAACCAAGGCTACCATTACAAGGTTACAGTCCCTAATTATTGTAACATCTCAAGGTGTGTCTACTACCTCAGCTGCCATTAATGATCTTAGAGACTCTGATCTTGTTCCTCAGCTTGTTGAACTTTGTCACGGGTATGTCTCGATTATGCTAGTATTAATCTGCTGTTTTCATTAAGGATTCAAACTCAGATTCTTTCGAGTATTTGTCACTATCATCCATTTTACTTGATTGATGAGTTTAAAGATAGAGTTGCTTCTAACAGATTAATTATTCTATTATGTTTGTGATTTGTAAAAAATAGAATCATTTACATGTGGAGATCAATGCACCAGTACCATGAAACTCAAAGCAACATTGTACAGCAAGTCTGTGGCCTTGTGAACCGATCTTCAAAAGGTCACTCAACATCTGAATCGCACAAACAGGCCACTCGAGATCTCGAATTAGCCTTGTCAGCTTGGCATTCAAGTTTTATCCGAATCATAAAATTTCAAAGAGACTTTATTCTATCTATACATGGATGGTTTAAGCTGAACCTCATTCCAGTCACTAATGACAACAACAACATCAAAACCATTGAACCATCTGTTGCATTTTCCTTTTGTGATGAATGGAAACTAGCCCTCGACCGTGTTCCTGACACGGTTGCTTCAGAAGCAATCAAAAGCTTCGTCAATGTTGTCCATGTGATATCTGTTAAGCAATCTCAAGAGCTCAAGATTAAAAAGAAAACTGACACTGCTTACAAGGAGCTTGAGAAAAAATCTTCATCTTTAAGAAACATAGAAAAGAAGTTTTACAACTCGTATTCTATGGTTGGTATTGGAATAATTCCAAACTCTGTGGATCATATTGGACAAGGCTTGGATGCAAGAGACCCTCTTGCTGAGAAAAAGTTGGAACTTGAAGCTTGTCAAAGACGCGTCGAAGATGAAAAGATGAAGCATTCAAAGGCTGTTGAGGTTACTAGAGCCATGACACTTAACAATTTACAGACAGGTTTACCTGGAGTGTTTCAGGCGTTAACAAGTTTTTCTTCTTTATTCATTGAGGCTCTTGAGTCAGTTTGTGACCGTTCATATGCCATCAAGTAGGTAATTTTATTATTTATGTAAATACGTGATTACAATTTTCCCTCTTGTGGGAAAAGAGATTGCCTCTTTTTGTTCATGAATTGATGTGTTTGATTCATATAACCTAGAATGGTGAATATTCCGTTACTCTAAAGTTTTGTTAGATTCACACTTATCCTCTAGTTATTTAAAGAAAGCTCCACAAAAATTTGTTGATCATTGGACAATCATTTGCACTTGACTGGATAGAAAGGGAGGTCAATTGTTTTGAAGCTGTGAATACTGATTGAAGATTAGTTTATTTCAATCCTTCCATAAGGCATGAATGGTAACATTAAAATATATATATCCCGATTCCAATGTCGGTATTTGAAAGGTTCCACTATAGTCAAGTTATAAGTCCTAAACTAGAGTTTTGCGCAATAAAAATATTTGATGATTCTAGACTAAAATTCCATAGCTTCTTTGCAGTTTTATATAACAATCATGACAGATTCGGGTCCACCTTGACATCGTGAGTAACTACTATCAGTTTACATATTGCATCTGTGTCGTTCTTCGTTTGTCATTTAGTAATGAGTTTTTGAGTAATTCAAGTACAATAATTGATTAATATAGGATGTAATCGGTTATCGGTGTTAAAATAGATTAAATAAGAAGTAAAAAAGTGTTTTTGGAGTTGGTATAACCGATTATGTATTTGTAGTAATCGATTACTACTGTTAGTTCATTTCAATTTGTTTCAGCAGTAATCGATTATAAGTTTTGTGTAATCGGTTACAGACTTGAGTTTTTGATTTTTCTTTTATTTTGCTTATCTTATTTGAGTCTTAATCGTTGTGTAATACTTGTATAAATGTTTTGGAGATATCCTCATCAAAGCTAATGAAATATTCTCACCCTTAATTATCTCTTTCTCAATTTCCTCTTTCCCTCTTCACATTCTAATTTCTCTATTATTCACTAATCTTGTGGTTCCAAGTTCTAACATTTGGAATCAAGAGGCTGACTCTGATCCATAAAAATCTAGTGTGCAACATGAATTTTGTATCCATTGAAAGAATCCCTGCAAACCTACTCATTCTTGATGCAAAGAATTACGACATATGATACAAACAAATGAAAGTCTTGTTTGGTTATCAAGATGTTTTTGAAGTGATCAAGGGGTGGATCCTCTTGTCGAAGGAAAAAAGAAGAAAGATTTTAAGGCATTGTTTTTTATCCATCAATGTGTGGATGGTGACAACTTTGAGAAAGTTGACGATTGTGAATCGTCAAAGCAAGCGTGGGAAATCTTAGAGAAGACATACGGATGGGCTGACAGGGCAAAGGTGATGAGGTTACAATCTCACAAGTGCCAACTTGAATTGATTCAAATGGAAGAAAAATGAGACAATCAATGATTTCACAACAAGAATCACTTGATTAGTGAATCAAGTGAAGACATATAGAGAAACAGTCAAGGAGCAGTATGTTGTCACAAAAATCTTACGCCCTTCAACACCAAGATTTCACAATGTGGTTGTAGCGATTGAGGAATCGAAGGATCTTGCGACAATGAGAAAAAAGGATTTGCAAAGCTCTCTTGAGGCTCATGAGCAAAGGATGGATAAGAGAAATAATAATAATGCAAAGGCGGAGATCGCTTTGCAAGCTCGTTTCAACGAGAAGGACAAGAGATCGAAAGGAAAATGGCCCATGAAGAGTAAAGGGAATTTTTAGAATTTTGGTGGAAGAGAGTCTCAAAATTCCAAGAATTCAATTTATCAAATGGGTGAGAGAAGCTACAACAAAAATGATTGTCAATGCAACTTTAGAGGTGAAAAGAAGAGGTATGACAAAAGCAAGGAGCAGTGCTTTAAGTGTCAAAGGTTCGGTCATTTTGCAAGAGAGTGCAATACGAACAAGAAGGAACCTCAAGAAGATGAAGTCAAGGTTGCAAGACAAGAGTTTGATGAAGAGAATACACTTTTGGTCATGATCACAAAAGGCGAATGCAGGAACAAAACATCAGCAACAACAATTATAGGAATGCTGCAAAAACAGGTTGTAACCGGTTACATGAAAGCGTTAACCGGTTACATGCAGAAGAAAATGTTGTGGTAACTGTGAGAGAAGGAGTCAAGTGCAGCGAATAATGGTATTTGGACTCGGGATTGATTTGTTAAAATCAATTGTGCCATGAAGAACAAAGTGAAGTTCGTGGGTGACATCACTCTAGCGGTCGATGGGATCAATGATGTTTTGATCATGAGAAGGGATGATGGATATTCCTTGATCAAAGATGTATTCTACATTTCGGGAATAAAATGTAACCTTCTAAGTATTAGTCAATTGCTTGAGAAGGGTTCTAAGATTCACATGGAAAACAATGGGATGCGCGTTATGGATGCAAACATGGTTTTGGTCCTTAAAACTCCTATAGTTGTCAATAGAACTTTCAAGGTTGAACTGAAGGTTATAGATCATAGATGTCTTGTTATAGCGGCAAGTAGAGAAGAGTATATATAACACTATCGTCTTAGCATCTTAATTTCCGATATTTCAAAGACTTGCAAAATAATGGAATGGTAACGGGAATGTCATTGATCAACATATCGACTGAAATTTGTGAAGAATGTGGACAAGCGAAGCAACATAAGGGTAAATTCAGCTATGATGCAGGTTGTAGAACTAAGAATCACCTTGAGGTGGTGTATTCGAATGTGTGTGGACCGATGCAAGTAGATTCTATTGGTGGTAATATATATTTTGTCACATTCATCGATGATCGTAGTAGAAAACTATGAACATACCTAATCAAGAGAAAGGATAAGGTATTTGAAGTGTTTAAGAAGTTCAAGTCCATGGTTGAGAGGAAAATCAGTCACGAGCTCAAAGTGCTTAAAACGGATGATGAAGGCGAATATGTATCAAAAGACTTTGAGAGGTTTTGTGATCAAGAAGATATAGTACATGAGGTTGTGCCACCTTATACACCATAACAAAATGGTGTTTCCAAAAGGAAGAATCGATCGATCATGAACATGACAAGAAGCGTGATAAAGGGGGAGAACTTGTTGAAAGAGTTATGGGGAGAAGTGGTATCCACACCTGTCTATTTATTGAATAAGTGTACAATAAAGAAGCTTAAGAAGGTAACACCGGAGGAAGCATGGTCGTGATTCAAACCGAATTTGAACCATTTGAGAGTTTTTGGTTTCGAAGCATATCAACATGTTCCAGGGAAGCTTATAAAGAAGTTGAATGATAAGGGAGAGTTGATGATACTTGCAGGGTATCACTCTATCGGTGGTTATAAGTTGTTTGATGCAGTAAACATAAGGGTTATTATCAGCAGAGACGTCATTGTCGATGAAATCAAGGAGTAGCAGTAGCCTATAACCGGTTATGTAAAAGTTGTAACTAGTTACAACTTTGAAATTCAGATTTTGCAGATACGAGAAGTGTAGAAACGCCTGTTGCCAAATCCCGAGTTGAAGAGAATGAGAAGATAAATAAGGCATAGAGGTTTGCCTCAAAGACTCCAAGATTGTGAGCTGTTCCGAGACAACAAAGTCAATGATGATGGTGATTTCGTCCATTTTGCACTTATGACCGAATCTGAACCTGTTAAAATAAAAGAGGCTTTAAGTGGTCCAAAATGGATTTGTGTTATGAAGGAGGAACTAGAATATATTGAGAAGAAAAATACTTAGGGGTTGGTTGATTTACCAGACGAAAAGAAGTTAATTGGTGTGAGATGGGTGTTCAAAGTGAAGGAAAATCCCAAGGGTAAAATAATCAAGCATAAGGCTTGACTAGTTGCAAAGGCATTTTTTGCAAAGAGGAGACATCTAATTTGAAGAGGTATTCGCATCAGTTGCTAGGATTGAAACCGTTAGGCTAGTGGTTGATATTGTGAATAACAATAATTGACCCATCTACCAAATGGACGTCAAATCTGCGTTTTTGACTGAACCATTTGAAGAAGAGGTGTATGTAGAACAACCCCTAATTTTGTTGTGAGAAACTAAGAGCTAAAGTTCTACAAGTTTAAGAAAGAGTTATATGGTTTGAAGCGCTCCAAGAGCTTGAAACAAGATAATTGATGGTTTCCTAAAGGTGGTTGGCTTCAAGAAATGTGTATCCCAGCATGGTGTGTATGTGAAGACGGATACAAGTGAAAGAGTGATTATCCTTTGCCTATATGTGGATGATTTGTTGATAACGAGAAGCAACGAAAAATGCATTTCAAAGTTCAAGAGTGAACTTATGAAAGAATTCAAGATAACCTACTTTGGTCTCATGACATACTTCCTTGGAATTGAGTTCCACAATTCCAAAAAAGGACCGCTCATGCACCAAAGAAGGTATGTGCTTAAGATATTGAAGAAATTTGAAATGTAGCATTGTAATATTGTCATTACTCCGACTGAATCGAGGTTATAGTTGTCGAAGAATGAGGATGAGCAAGATGTTGATCCAACTCAATATAGGAGGATGATTGGATCCTTGCTCTATTTGTGCAATACGCGGTCAAACTTGGTGTTTAGTATCAGTATTGTGAGTATATTCATGAGGAGACTGAAGGTGTCTCACTTGGTAGCAGTCAAGAGGATCCTAAGATATATCAAAGGGTTTATTGGTGTCAGAATTCTCTTTTCCGCAACGGATACATGCAGAAAATGTATTTTGATCAATTTTACTGATTCCAATTAGTGCAGAGATAAAGATGATTGAAAGTCTACATCTGAATACATCTTTATGCATGGTGGAACACCAATCTCATGGTGTTAGAAAAAGGAATTGATAGTTGCACTCTCGTCTTGTGAGGACGAATACATTGTCGCTTCGTTATTATGTGATAAGCCGCATGGCTAATGAATCTATTGAAGGAGCTGGACAATAATAAGGGTGAGGCTGTTACACTCCTAGTTGATAATATTTCTGTGATTAATCTTGCTAAGAACTCAAATGCACATGGGAGGAGCAAACATATTGAGATGAAGTTTCACTACTTGAGAGAGCTTGTTAGTAAAGGAATGTTAAGATTGGGATATTCTAGAAGTGAAGATCAAATGGTTGATTTATTGACTAAGAGAGTCACAAATGATGTGCTTCAAGAGGTTGAAGATGAACATGGGCATAGAAGACTTTGAGCACTTGAATTAATGTGGTGTGTTAAGAGTTGTTGAGTAATTCAAGTGTTGTAACTAGTTAACACGGGGGTGTAACCGGTTATAGGTGTCCAAATAAGTCTAATAAGAAGCAGAAAAGTGTTTTTGGAGTTGGTGTCACCGGTTACGCATTCGCAGTAACCGGTTACCACTGTTAGTTAATTTTAGTTTTTTTCAGCTTTAACCGGTTTCAAGTTTTGTGTAACCAGTTACAAGCTCGAGTTTTTTATTTTTCTGTTATTTGGCTTATGTTATTTGAGTCCCAATCATGGTGTAATACTAGTATAAATGGAGGCATCATCATCAAAGCTAATGAAATATCATCTCTCTCTCTCTCTCTCTCTCTCTCTCTCTCTCTCTCTCTCTCTCTCTCTCTCTCTCCTCTCTCTCTCTCTCTCTCTCTCTCTCTCTCTCTCTCTCTCTCTCTCTCTCTCTCTCTCTCTCTCTCTCTCTCTCTCTCTCTCTCTCTCTCTCTCTCTCTCTCTCTCTCTCTCTCTCTCTCTCTCTCTCTCTCTCTCTCAATTTCCTCTTTCCTTCTCCACACTTTAATTTCTCTATTATTTTAATTTTGTGGTTACAAGTTCTAACAATTAGTCTACCACGAGTACTTTCCAAAGAAACAAGTGTATCTTGTTAGGCACTTGATCTTTCAAATAATATTAAACATGTTTTGAACAATATTATTTGGGTATTTTTATTTTCATCCTTATGAGTTCTCTCCCACCACCTTGAAAAGTATCAAATGCTCATAGCGTCTAGAGATGCATCTCCGGACGCACCTTTTTTATACGCATTTCAGCATAAATTATTGAGTTAGCCTTATTTTTAAAAAAAAATGGGTATGTCAGGAGATGTATCTCCAGACAATTTTTTTAGCTAAGTCTTAATTACAGTCTACAAGTTTAACTGAAATAGTTACTGATTTGAACTCCGTTGTTTTAGTTATTCGTGTAGAGGATCTTTCCCGTTGATAGAGTTGTTATAGATTAGTCATTTTTCATAAAGTTTTTATCTATTTTTCTTTGCCTTGTAAGAGGATTTTGGCATTAGATTCAATAAATAATAATTGTATTATTTTGGATTTATGAAATTGTGAATGATACCAATATATTCTAGTAAATTATCTAATATTTAATTAACTTAAAGAGTAATTAATTAATTAATATAAATAATTATGTAGTTTATTTAAAATACTTGTTTTAACAACTTGTTTAAAAGTTAATAAATACAAAATCAAAATTGTTGAACATGGTCTATTAATTACCTTGATATTTTATGTTTGCATGATTGTCTCTGGAGATGCATTTATGCACACATTTTTTTAAGCAAAATAGGTTGGATCTTAGAATAACGCATTCTAGCGTGACTTGGATGCGTCTGAAGATGCATATCCGAATACATGAAAATATTTTTAAATTTTCAAAAGTGTGAAATGCACATGTAAATTAGAAAAAATAACCATCTATTATTTGTTACCTCTTAGGTTGGCAAGTCCGTTCAATTTAGCTAATAAAATCGTTGGCCCGTGATAAAAAAAAAAGTTTAAAACAACTAGGGGTGTTTATTAGTTCGGGCAAATTCAAACTAAATCGGAATCTAAACCATGGTGTTTGTCTCGGACATTTTTTTAGTTTGGATAAAAATCGAACCAAACCAATGAAACCCAATGTTAATTGGTTTGGATAATGGATTTCCAAAATTCTACCCGCGAGTCCGTTTACCCGAAACAATCATAATTAATTATTATAATATATATCATCTTTAACATGGAAACTAAAATAAGGTATTCAATTTTGAGATGAATTTCATTTTTTTTCTTCTCGAAGTTGAATACCTTATTGTAGTTTTCATGATAATGATGATATACCATTTGTGATATTCACGACCAATATGGAGAAACAAAAAAATAAGAATTTTATATTAATTTAAAACATTAGTTTATGTAAATTAAATAATTTTTTAAAAATATTTCTCCACATTTGTTTCTAATGTATCTGATCAATTCAACTCAAAATGAATCCGTTATTTATCGGTTTGGATTTAATCACAAAAAATGTGCAAATCCAATCCAAACCAATATGCGAATACCTCTAAAAACAATCTTAGGAATAGAAGTGTATATATTGTATATAAACTACCATTTGACTCCATTCTCATTTAATATATCAGAACTGTTTTGCAACTATTGTGTACCAAAACTGATCTCATTTTCCAATTGTTAAAAGTCAACTATTTTGCGAAATTAAGCTTGCCAAACAATTATAACAATTGAAAAGAGTTGTTTAAACCCTAATAATTTTTTTAAAACCTCGACTAACATAATTTTTATCATGATTTACCATATCGATGTTTTAAAAATAGAGTACTATTTTTTTACGAGTTTATACACCGAAGCACATGTGCAACGTAGAAAAAGAAACTCTCTTAGTTGAATCCCCAAACTTTATAAAACATTTGAAAAAAAAACGAGAATTTCTTAATGCACCATAGATATTTCTTAACCATCATGCGAAATTACTTAAATGCTCACAGTTTTCGGAGATGCATCTCCGGAAGCACCTATTTATGAATAAACGTTGAAATATTCCAGAGATGCATCTCCAGAACCATATCAAATATTCAATACAACTAACTCAGAAGTCATTTATATTTAAATTATATCGGATATGAATATTCGTGGATATTCCGGAGATACATCTCCGAAATGTATCAGAACATGTATAATATTATAAGTTGTTTATCTGTGTTCAGATGAAGTATAACATACGATCGGAAAAAAAACTGACGTACATAATAATAAGAGACTACTATTGTGTGTGTCGAAAATAAAATAACAACACATGTCGAAAATATCGTATAATCAAGATCCAAAAAGTAGTAAGACTATCAAAATAAAATACAGACTATAGTATTACACCAAAATAATAAGATACTACTATTGTGTGTGTCTGACAACCTCTCATCTACCTCCTCTGCCTGCTCTACCTCCTCGGTTATCAATCCCCCTGTCCTCCGGCGATGTCTCTGGTACAACAATACCCCATGTGCCTCCGCCATGATGGCATCTAGGACTCGCCTGACACCAGACCCATTAGAAAAGATACACTCGTCAATGTCTGCCTGCACAATCTCCACTATGCGACGACACTTAGGCAAGACATCATCATTATGATATAGTTGAGCTTGTTCCTCCTCAAGTATCTCCTGATGAGCTCATCTCGACGGATCTCCTGGAACAGCATGCACCATTTATGGATGTGACACCCTGAAGAACCATCTGATGTACCCTTCGATGTAGCTCCAGTCACTCTCAGCTATGGTAGTCTGTGCCTCCTTCGGTACCAGATGACTCTCACAATCATGAAACATCTCATTTATTTGCCTACGTGTCAAGGAAGGAGGAGCAAAGACATCAGGGTGTCTAGAAATGGTCTGAGTGTAGCCAAACTGTCGCATGACGCGCTCAGACAGATGAGGAGCAGTAAGACGCGATATGTAGGCCTACCATCAAGAGTATAACACTATCTCGTCAAATGGTCGCGTCTGACAGTGTTCAACGTAGTTGTTGAAGTGCATGCCCTTAGCAATCAAACAGTCAAGATAGACTCTGAAAGGCTCGACTGCCCGATTCCCTCTGAGCGAGATAGAAGCAGTAGCACACGGAATAACCTCAGTGTACTCAGGCACACTCGCACATCTAGCGATGCGCGGGAAGTGTTGGTTCCCTCAATGTATGTGATATGTGGACCACCACCTGCTCTGCTCTCTAGATCTCAGTCGCATAAATGTTTCCCAAAAAATCAAATCTAGCATGAGCACCCCTGGTCATATCCACCTCCTTCACCGCCTTCTCTAGATCAACCCCCAAATACTCTACCATCATCTCGATTGCCTCGTCTTTGGTAATCCTCCCATGATCGAGGAATCTCTCCCTGATCGGAAGATGTAACAAACATGATACATCGTCTAGTGTGATAGACATCTCACCATGCGGGAGATGAAACGACGAGGTCTCAGAGTTTCATCTCTCCACGAATGCATTAAGCATCTCGTGGTTAACTGAAGTGTAACCAGTCATGTATAGGTCCTTCATGTAACGTCCAAGACTGCTTTCATGATTACCGACTGACCCCATAAATTAACATGGATCTTTTCAGCATGATTTGTCCTCACTCACACACTTTTCGGAAAACTTCCCAGAAGGTCACTCATCCAAATACTACTCCAAATAAAGCACACTTAACTATGGAGTTCTTATTTGTTAGGCTACCGAAAAGAAGATGCATCTTATTTTCGATAGCCTAATAAATAAGAATTTCATAGTTAAGCATGCTTGACTTTGAGTAGTATTTGGATGGGTGACCTTCTGGGAATTTTCCCAGAAAGCGTGTGAGTGAGGACCAAACATGTTGAAAAGACTCGTGTTGGTTTGTGGGGTCAGTCGATATACCTGAAAGCAGTCTGAGGCATTAAAATGGTATTAGAGTCAGACCTCTCCCAGTACGATGTGGTTCGTGGACGGACCAAGCGGAAGCTGGTGGACATGTTGTTGGTGTAAGCCCTAGAGGCCAATACTTTTGGTACTTGTATCGAATTATTTATTAATAATAAAAGGCTTTTTCTTTATTACGTTTGTTTAGTAAAGTCCCTAGAATAGCTAGTCTGTTTAATGTATCAAGTATGACTTAATCATGAGATCACATTAAACATAAGGACACTATTCTTAAAGTATCCGTAGTCGAGCTTTAGTGTGAAGTGGGATAACATTAAAGCATTAAGACTATTATGTTTGTAGACTGATGATCACATCTCATGGATCATGGATAAAGAGTTATCAAGTCTTAAACATAGGTATGAATATTAGGAGTAATACTTATACCGGATTGACCCGCTATGAGAATACTATATAGAAAGTTATGCAAGGTGTCATAAGTTATTCTCATGGTGATAATAGTGTATTCCACTCTTCGACCTGAAACCACTATGGATCCTAGATGTAGAGTCGAGTGCTTTATTGCTGATCCAACGTTGTCCGTAACTGGATAAACATAAAGACAGTTAATGGGTACTCCACAAAGCATACTGAGGGACATGAGTGTCCTAGATGGAATTTGCCCATCCTGCGTAACAGGATAAATGTCTATGGGCCCAATATTGAACTGAACAAGGATGACACGGTCTATGCCTTGTGTTCAATATAGACATAAGGGCAAAAGGGTAATTATACACATAAGTATTATCACAGAAGGAATTGTCAGATCACATGACATTTTCGTGTCTTGGGTAGCAGTGATGTGTTGCTAGATACCGCTCACTGTTTATTATGTTAAATGTGTGATTTAATATAATTGCCAACGTCACGAAAACCTACAGGGTCACACACAAATGACGGATTGATGAGAGATAGAGTAACTAAGGAATATCGTAAGGTACGGTGCCCTTAAGTGAGTTATAGAGCATCGTAAGGTACGATGTACTTGAGTAGAATACGAAATATGGTAAGGTACCATGAGCTTAAGTGATTTTGGGCATATCATAAGATATGGGCCAAAATACACTTAAGTGGGCTTTTAGCTTGAAGCCCACACAAGTGGTTCTATAAATAGAACCCTTGTGCAGAAGCAAAATTTTGCGGTTGCATTCTTTTCGTTTTCACTCTCTCTTTCTCTCTCACTCAAAGCCTTCATTCGTACCAGCTAGCACTGAGATTGAAGGAACTCGTTCGTGTGGACTGAGTAGAGACGTTGTCATCGTTCAACGTTCGTGATCGCTTCGTGGATTTGCATCAAAGGTTTTGATCGTCACAAGAGATCTGCACCAAAGGTTTCCACCGTCACAAGAGGTAAATATTCTATCACTGATCATGACCATTCGTAAGGATCTCTAAAGGAGAAATTTTTTAATTTCCGCTGCGCTTTGGGTCGCAATTCTCCTTCACATGTAACACCCAGGGCCGAAGAGGGAAGAGAGTGGTTACATGCAACAACCGAGGGCGAGGGAGTGGTTGTCGGTGCATGAGGCATGACAATGAGACACTCCTAGTAGCTTTTGGGAAAAACCGAAGTCACGTCAGAATAAGAGGGATCCTAAGGTTGTGCATGTATGGGACTGCATGGTTGAAGGAAGGCTTATAAGGATTAATTGATACTACCTATACACACAATATGCATCTTCTTTTCGGTAGTCTAACAAATAAAAATTCCATAGTTAAGTGTTTTTGACTTGGAGTAGTATTTAGATGGGTGACCTTCTGGGAAGTTTCCTAGAAAGCGTGTGAGTGAGGACCAAACATGCTGAAAAGACTCGTGTTGGTTTGTGGGGTCAGCCGATAATCTTGAAAGCAGTCTAGGGCATTACACTTCAGGCCAAATAAGGTCAGAACCGACTGAAACCAATCCTCATTCGATTGAGGCAATGCATCAATCTTCCTTCCGTGGTTAACAAGCTGCTAGGGATCACGCTCCTAAAATTTGTCAGAAATAATCAATGTCAAAAATTATCAATGTCATCAATTAAAATTTAGGTATAAAAAATAAGAATCCAACTAATGTTATCTCTCCGTCTGAGATATGTCTAACAATATGGTCTAGATGCAGAAGAAGTAAGGACAAATCAACTTGACCTCATCCAAAAGCCTTTGGCTCGACATCCACAACTACCTCACCCTTCGGAGGTGGCGTTGGATCAATAGCATCATCAGTGGGAGGTGGGACTGGAACAACAACATCATCCGTATGAGGTGGCACTGGTGAATCCTAACGCCTGCAGGAGGATGGAAAGTGACACGTCAGATGGTGAATCCCGTCTCCCACGTGAAAAAGAAGGTGGAGTGAACTGAGAAGAAGCACGAGTATATGAAACGTTGAACAATTCTGGAGATGCATCTCTGGAATGTTCTGCAACTCAGAAGTTGCGTCAATGGCGAATGTACCACATGCTAGTTGAAAAAAATATGTTTTAATCACCATTTTCAGCCAACAAACAACTTATATACTATGTCTAAACTATGTTACATGTGATTTCTACATATTTCTAATCCTAATCAGTGATTTCTACTCATTTACACTAAAATTCAAACTTTTATCAAAAACTCGAAAAACTTACTTGAAGTTGATGGTTTTGATAAAGTTGAATGATGTTATAGATGAAACTTGATGTTCCTATGAGCCTTGTTTGATGAAATTTGATTTGATGTATAGTAGTGTATTAAGAAAGTTTGAAGTTGTGGTTGAAGAAATGTGAAACGAAAAAAGAGAAGAGTCTGACACGACTCTTATGCTCCAAAATGTTTTAGAGATGTGTCTCCGAAATATTTTAACGTTATCTTACATTTGAGTGTATTCGGAGATAAATCTCTGAAAATACATGATATTCATAAAAATTTATATGATACGGTAGAAATATCTAGAATGCTATAAAAAAAATAAAAAAACCACCGTCAACTAAATAAATTGATACAAATTAGATATAAATCATACACGGGTTTTGATATCCCCGCTTTAATTTAGACATTTCCACCCTCCCTCCACTTTACATAAAATGCCTCAACACAAGTATGTGTATTTCTGTTTTTTTTCCTGGTGTAAATTAACATATATATTTTTTAAATTTAATTGCAATTACTTTTGATCTTTAATAGATTTGTGAAAACTAATGTGTCTACTTTTAAACAATGTATAACATTTTTTTTTTAAAATTATTTAAAAGTTATACATTAATCATATTTGACAAGTAATCATATTTGACAAGTAATATGTCATTTAAAAATTAACATACAATCAATTTTAAGTAGAAAAACGTGAGAATGATCCAAACTATTTAAATTTGAAATATGACACTAATTCTATGAATCATCTAAAATAGGGGACTAGGAATGTAATTAAGCTTTTTATCTATTATATATAGGTAGGTTTAATGATAAATCCTCTTTAGAATAGTAGTTAAAAGATAAATCATTTACATCTAAGCGTCTCTTGATTATTTGGCATATAGTAGCACTTCTTGAGTACTCTCTCTGTTTGTAACGGTTAGAATATACAACATTACAAGTCTAATGATTGTGCAATAAAACTTCTTCAAGCTTAATTGGTACTACTCCTACTACTTACTACTTTTCTATTACAGAATTTTATTACATGACAGAAGTTTCATATGGGCTGTCAGTGTCACAACTCTTCCTTTTGCAGCATTCAGAAACAATAATGTCTTCATAGGGACAAATAATGGGACATAGTGAACTGTGACAAGGCTATATAAAGACTGTCTGCAGTCAGAAGTCTACATCATATTGATAAGTATTGGTTCATCACTATGCAAAGAATCTATAATACTCCATGAATGAGCAAAGGTTCTAGAGGGGGACCAAATAAAAAACATGAAAAGTAGTGATCATGTCACTAAAATGGAAAGCATGCTTCAGTGGATTATGGTCCTCGTTTTTACTTTTATCAGTTGTTCAAATCTTCTTTCTTCATATTTTTATTCAATGATTTGATACTTATCATCATCAGAAAACTTGTCCAAAAATGAATGAAGATTAATAATTCTAATATTTTGTATAGAAACGCTTCATTATGGATTTATTATCCATAAGTATTCTGGGATAAGACAAGGAGATTCAACCTAATCTAAACTTAAGATATCATATTTGAATATTTCCAAATGAAATGGAATTTCACTACAAAGCTGGTAAGCTGAACTAACATGGTAATAATGAGCAGCTTCTGCAAAAATAACTGATTATGGCAAATACAATAAAAAGCAGATTGTGGAATCCAAATTAAAAGAACTCAAAATCCAGATATTTACCCCCAGGCTTCATTTCATTGTTACCTGACATCCTCTTACTAGTACTGCCAAACCCAACAGCATCAATTGCTGGTCCAACCTTCATTGGTGGTGGCGGCGGCGGTTCATTTTCCACTGGTCTTGGTACTTCTGGTGGTGTGCTGCACCTAATCAATGCCCAGTTCACGCCTTCAAAGAAAGGATGCTGCTTGATCTCAGTTGCACCTCTTTTAACCCCGAGCCGATGCTGCGGCTCCTTCACCAGCAAGCCGCGGATCAGATCCCTGCTAGCGTAACTGGTCGCGGGAGACTCGGGAAATTTGAGCTGCTGACCTACTACATTGAAAAGCGTAGCACGGTTTCCTGACCCTTTGAAAGGGGTTTTGCCATATAATAATTCGTGCAAGAATATTCCAAATGTCCACCAATCAACGGCACTTCCATGACCTTCCCCTTTGATAATTTCAGGAGCAAGGTATTCGTGGGTGCCGACAAAGGACATAGATCGAGCAGCAGTAGGCTCAGCTACTAGCTCGGGAAGTCTGCTGGAAGGAAACCCAGGTTCAGCTCTTGGCTTTCTTGATTTCTTGTTTTTCTGAGGAAAGAGACGAGGAATAAAACATGCCGGTTGTATGCATACGGATGATGGCTCAATACAAGCAGGTTGGACACAGAATGCACCACCAGCCCGTTTTGAAGGGTCGCCGTCAAAAGCTCTAATGAGAGTTGGCAAAACAGTACATCTGAGGGAAAGATCAAAATCTGAGAGCATTATGTGACCATCATCTCGGACCAACACATTTTCAGGTTTAAGGTCTCTGTACACAACTCCAAGCATGTGAAGATATTCAAGAGCAAGCAGTACCTCAGCAGCATAAAAGCTACATGGAGAGAAAATGACAGTGTAAATCTTTATGATTTAAAAATCACAAATGCAAAAATGCTACATTATGATAGCAAACTGTACACATGTTTCAGATATTTTCCTATGCTTCATATTTCAAAAAGATGTAACTCTCTTTGTCATCAACAACATGGTTTTCGTATAACACTGCCTATATAGAAAATGCCACTACCCTCGAGCAAGGCCTGGACAGGATATAACATATTCTTCACACGTATAGCAGAAAATTATAAGCAAGTAATTACAAATCCATAATTTCCTCTTTTGAAATTAAGAAATTTTTTCAAAAAATTTTCAAATGTAATAGATTAATGAACAGACAAAAACACTACCAGAGAAATTATGAAAAGCAAAAAAGAGAATTAAATCAATGATACTGGAACATGTGCACAAATACAAAAAAAATGAGAAAGTTTCTCTATATGACAAAGCAGATGCAAAACAGATTTTCATGAGGGAATGCAAGCAACAAAGATCAGGTAAAAGAATGTAACTCTGCACATATAACACATACCGCGCAGCATATTCAGAGAAATGTTTCCCAGGTTGCCGCTGCCTTAGTGTGTGCAGGTCACCCCCAGGACAATATTCCATTACCAAACAGGAGAAACGGTCAGTCTCAAAATGTGTATACAAAGTTGGAAGAAATGGATGGTCTAACAACTGCAATATTTCTCTCTCCGTCTGTGCTCTAGTTAGCTTCTTTCTACTTGCTAAGGATGCCTTATCCATAACTTTCATTGCAAAATAACACCGGGTTCCACTCAGCTCTGAGAGATATACACTCCCAATGTCACCACATCCAAGTCGTTTGAGTAATCGAAAATGACTCATGCCCAAAATTCCGTCCCGTAACCGAACAGCAAGAATTGCATTCCACCTGGGATCATTTCCTTTGTGAGGCTTATTGGCACTACCGGTAAGGTTGCTCCAATTACTGTCATCACTGAGGCCACTGCTATCGCTTGCACGACTCGCACTAGTTTTTGCACTCTCAAGTGAATCACCCCTTACACTACCCTTAATGCTATCAAAGTTCCTATCTAAACTAAGCATGCCATCACTAGTGATTGCATCGCTCCGATATGTACTAGCGCAACTATTAGCAATGCTCATTGCCTTGACAACACCAATACTATCGATACTACTATGTGGACTGACATCACCACTAGGAGTAGGAGGCAAAGAAGCATCCCAAACACATTCCTTTTCCTCAGAATCCGGTGCAAGGAGAGAGTTCTCAGTATTCTGAGATGCTCGAGAACCTGCAAAGGGGGAGGATAAGTTCCCCGTGTCGTTTAGTTCTTCACCTAGACTTCCTTGAGGGGAAAGAACAATTGGACTTGGTTTCTTTGCAGGAACACGGATCGATAGATCTTCTAGGAAAGGCCCCTTCATGGATAAGTTTTTAAGTAAGCATCCGGCCTCAGATTTGTTTTGACCAATCGGTACATAAACCGTTCTCATAAGATCCGTATCAACAGGTTCTGGGGGATGACTAGCACCAGCGAATAAACTCGGATCACCATCCTCAAACGAATCACTGCTTCCCTTCAACGTGTCTACATCATACATCAGATCTTCTCCTTCTAGAAAAGACGAATTTCCTTTCCATGTTCTAGTAGGCTCAAACGAGATAGACTCCGGAGACTCTCTAGTATCAAATTCCATATCATCTCTAACCAATAGTATCCGTGCATTCGACAACTGCGCCACTTCTCTAATCGAAGCCAAACGTGTCATAGGCACGTCCCTTGCCTGCGACAATTGATTCAATTCTCTAGCTGAAATCCACCTAGCATTCGAAATCTCATGCCCGTTTATCCTCGGAACTGTCTCTCTCGCAGTTCCCATATTCGGAGAAACCTCAACCAAAATAGGCAAGTTTCGTGGAAGTACCTTCTGCTCTGAAAACCTCTCCATAAGTCTAAATTTCACATAACATAATCATCAAATAAAAACTTATAATTAAGAAGAACCTGCAAAATAGAACAAATACATTACTCATCATGAACATCATTTAATTTAACATACATTTCAACAAACATGAAGATGAACTATGAACATAACACAAAATACAAAACCCTTAACCAGGAAAGTATCAACAAAAAACGCTAGAAACATGAATCTAGAAAAACAAAGCTGAAGAAATGGGAAAATGCAAGATACAACATAATAGCATTGCTTGAAAATATTAACATAGATCTCAGCTTCAAAAAAAATGAGGAGAAGGAAAAGGGGAAGAAAACAAACCTAGAATTGAAATGAAATTGAAATTGAAATTGAAATTGAAATGAAGAAGTAAATTGACACAATCTTAGTAATTTTCACTCACACCAAAGAGAAGTGTTGTTGTTGATGGTTTATTATGTCTACTACAGCTTTTGCTTTTTACTCTTTTATAAATTTATTTTATGTCAAAATATACTAATAATTTAATTATTTATTTATTTTTGTGGCTGTTGCTTTTGAATGGAAAAGGGCAAATGTGGGGTCGAGATTAGATGTGGGACCCACGGTGTTGGTTCTTTTTCTTTTCAAAGCAGAGAGTGTTTCTTTCATCTCTGCTAAAAGCCGTTTTCTTTGAATTTTATTCAATGATTTTTTATTGGTTTTTGAAAATGGCGCGTGTTTTTCAACTCGCCTCCATCGCGTTGCGTCTCTTCTTTAATATTTTTTTTTACAATCTGTTTTTCGTTCTTAATAACTTGGCTAATTAGATTCATCAATGAAACGAAATTATAAAAAATTACTTTATGGCTTCTAGATAGATATATAAGTCAACTCATTAGCATTAGCATGGGTTAAGAAATTAGGTAGCTTAAACTCTCATAATTTTATTCGTATAAACTGGTATACTTATATATACTTTAATGATTTTTTTCAATAATACTTTTATTAAATTTATAATTAGAAAATACGAATTTATATTATATTATTATTTGCAAGTAATATAAAAATAAAATTATTATTTTTATATATTTATCACTATAATATTAAAAAAATATATCATTATAGAAATATTATATTAAGAGACCGTGGAAGTATTTAATAATCTAAATATCATAGATTTAAATAGTCCAAGAAATAAGTATCTTAGTTAAAAAAATCAATCGAGACAAAAAAAAATTAATTTTTTAAGATTATTTTATATTACAATATGTTGTTAATTAGGAAAAAAAATCATAAAATCAATTTTAAAAATTGAAACAAGATTTTTAAAATGGTGGAGACGGTCCTACCTAAAAGCAATAAGATTATCAATGTTGCTCCTGATCAATTTATTAGATAGGTAAAAAAAATTGATCTAATAATTCCTTCTTTCAAAATCTTAGAATTTAAAAAAATCTTCATAATGCTTCGCCCACAATCTCAAAAAGAGAGATTTCAATTTGGTATCTTGTTTAATTATATATATTTATTGCTATTATATAAAAAGGATTTAATTAGTAGTTTTTTATTCTAAAAATAAATATTTATACATACTAAAAATAGACGCGCGACAGGAAGAAGGAACGCGCGTGCTGCAATCAAGCTACAACAAGTCTACTATACTGCCTACACTACAACACTGTTATGTTTTGTATCGAAGTAGAATGTCAGAAATACCCTTGAAAACGGACAATAGCAGCCGTACGATGACGCGGGAAACACGATACAGTAAATAAGTGGTGCGCGTGCATGGTGGCGACGATGCAGTGCCAACACACGGAATATAAAGTCAACAATAATTGAAAAAACAATAAATAAGAAGCAAGCAGAGTGAGTTATTATCAGACAAAGGGCTACGAGCAAAACAATCATGGTCCCATTTTTGTTGCCGCTCTAGGACAAATTTCTTTTCTTAATTGTTTCTTTCTACTGCAAAACTCCTCATTTGCTTTTGCTATTTATCTTTTATTTATTTTTCGTTTATGATACAAATAGTCATAAGTAGTAAATTGATTCATTTAAAAATATTTAATTATTAAATTAGTTAGACTTTTTTATTATTTATATCTATCTTTTGTAAATGAACAACATCAATTAATTTTTTAAATTGTTCATATATATATATATATATATATATATATATATATATATATATATATATATATATATATATATATATATATATATATGTGTGTGTGTGTGTGTGTGATTGATGACTTGTATACTCTATCTGTTTAAGACTTTGTGTGTAAAGATTATGTCAATGTCTCTTGGATATCAATGTCTAGTTTATTGATATTCTCTACGTTTAGTTGACTCTGCAATAAATGGTATTAATGTTTCGATTCAGTTGAGTGGGAGCGGGAGTAGAGTGACTCAAAGTTAGTGATGTGAGGGAATCACATTTATGGAAGATATTATTAAATTCAAATGTGAGAGGTTAAATTATACGGATTAGAATCAGAGAAAATGTATTTATGCATATAATGTCTTCAAGGTGAAGTTAAAATCAGATGGATCAATTGGCAAACAAAGCAAGAAACCTATATTAGATTACTTTGAAGTGTATGCACGTGTAGCTAGACATGAAAGGTCAGATTAGTGATTGTTATAAATGTTAATAGAAATTGGCATCTGATGCATCTAGATGTGAAATATGTTTTTCTTAACGGTCCATTGCAAGAAGAGGTATATGTGTCACAACCTCCTGGATTTATGAAAAAGAATCAGGAAGAGGTGGTGTACAGGTTACATAAAGTATTGTATGGACTGAAACAAACTTCTAAAGCTTTTTGATACATTTTTAAAGCTCCAATGATTCAGAAAATGTGAGATGGAGTATGGCGTTTATGTTCATCATACTTCTGAAGGCAATATGATTCTAGTGTGTCACTATGTTGATGTCATATTGCTGACAAGAAGTTGTTCAGATGAGACAATAAAGTTCAAGAAGGTGCTGATGAATGAGTTTGAGATAACTGATTTGGAAAATATGGTATTTTTTTAGCGATGGAGATTTTGTACTCTAAGAAATGTATCATTTTGTATCAGCTGAAGTATGAACTTAAACTTCTGAAGATATCTGAGTTGACAAATTGCAAGACTGCAATCACACCTGCTGAGACAAATCACAAGTTGGATTCTGATGTTGAGGGTGATGATGTAGATGCTACACTTTTTAAATAGTTGATTGACTCATTGAGATATCTCTGTAACACCATGCCTGACATTCGTTATGCAGTTGGAATGGTAAGTAATTTTATGAACAAATCAATGTGGTCACATTACCAAGCTGCTGTCAAGATTATTGGGTATATTAAGGGGACTCTGAAGTATGGAGTGTTGTTCCCTTCTGATGAAAAAGTTAATTCATAGTTGATGTTTACTCAAACTCTGATTGGTGTAGAGATAGAGTTGACAAAATAAGTATTTCTTGATATTTGTTCAAGTATCTGAGAGGTCATATTTCTTGGTGTTCCAAGAAGCAATCAGTTGTTGCTTTGTCAACCTATGAAGCTGAATATATTATAGGTGTTGTGGTTGCATGTCAAGCTGTTTGGCTTCTGAATTTACTGTAGGATCGGAAGATCAAGGTAAACAAGCCTCCAAAGTTGATGATTGATAACAAGTCTACAATTAATCTTGTCAAGAATCCAGTGTTGCATGGGAAAAGCAAGCATATTGAGACTAAGTATCACTTTTTAAGAAGTCAGGTTCATAATGGAGTGCTAGAAGTTATGCACTATAGCACCCAGAAGCAGCTGGTAGATGTTCTGACGAAACGATCAAGATTGATCAATTTCTCCACTTGAGGGATGAAATTGGTGTTGTTAGTTTTGATTGGTTAAATTTGAATTAAAGGATGGTGTTGAAGGGTAATCCAGTATTTCTAGTTGTTCCCATTTGTATTTAAACAAGTGTAGCTTTAAGTAGAAACAACCATTTGTTACTGTAACCGTTCTACAAAAGTAGTAGAAGTTTGTTATTCAATTCTCTCTCTTTTATCTCTTCTTCCATCTTCATCTTCTTCATCTTATGCACCAACAATACACATATCACTTTAAAGTTTTGGGTGAATATGCAGTGTCAATCTATGAAGCTGAATACATTATAGGTGTTGTGGTTGCATGTCAAGCTGTTTGACTTTTGAATTTACTGTAGGATCTGAATATCAAGGTAAACAAGCCTCCAAAGTTGATGATTGATAACAAGTCTATAATTAATCTTGTCAAGAATCCAGTGTTGCATGGGAAAAGCAAGCATATTGAGACTAAGTATCACTTTTTAAGAAGTCAGGTTCATAATGGAGTGCTAGAAGTTATGCACTATAGCACCCAGAAGCAGCTGGTAGATGTTCTGACGAAACTATCAAGATTGATCAATTTCTCCACTTGAGGGATGAAATTGGTGTTGTTAGTTTTGATTGGTTAAATTTGAATTAAAGGATGGTGTTGAAGGGTAATCCAGTATTTCTAGTTGTTCCCACTTGTATTTAAACAAGTGTAGCTTTAAGTAGAAACAACCATTTGTTACTGTAACCGTTCTACAAAAGTAGTAGAAGTTTGTTATTCAATTCTCTCTCTTTTATCTCTTCTTCCATCTTCATCTTCTTCATCTTATGCACCAATAATACACATATCACTTTAAAGTTTTTGTTGAATATGCAGTGTCTCTCTCACTTGTTTGAATGAATTTTTAACTTTTAGACGAGGGTTTAACAAAATGTAAATGTTCCCCCCTAAAAGATATTCCACCAAGGAAATATTCATTTTTAACTTTAATTAGCTTCACACTATGTTATATACTAAAAGTAACATTAATAACACTGAGTTTAACACCCGATTAATATTCAAATAACTTAATCTTAATCATGTGAAGGGTAAATGTCATGGCAGGGTAAATGTCATGGCAAATGGAAAATGCAAAAAAAAAAATCATATAATTTATCCTTGTATGACGTAATCCACAAACACTTTTATTGTTAGAGTTAGTTGCGTTAGTTGGTATATTTGATTATACTTAGTTATTAATTAGTTAGTTTTGTTACAAGTTAGCTAAGATTTGTTTGTTCACCATGATAATTGTGTAAAGTGTGTCATGTATTCATCGTAATAAATATATTATTATAGAATCAATATTAAACAATTGAATCATCACTTATTTTATTTTTCTCCTTTTTTTTAATCAATTATGATTCTCAACGTGATATCAGAGTTTTATTTTTACGTGATATCAGAGTTTTATTGTCACCATGAAGAAAAAGTGATTCAAATTTTCAATCATCCCCTTCTTTTTTTTTCTTTTTTTCTCATTCTACTATATTCTATCATTTTGATTAAATGACATCAACCATTTATCAGATTCTACGATATAATTGAGTTCTTTTGATCAAATGATTTATGATATATTTGTTGAAGTTTTTCACTCCCTTCAATCATTTTGATGTAGTTAAAAATATTTTATTCTCTTTATACTTTATAATATTATGATAGTTTAACAATTTCCATTCTTTATATGTTATATCTTATTGTAATTAATATTTTTTATTCTCTTTGTGTTTCTATCATAAAGTAGTTACATTTTTTTAATCAAAGTTTGGTATTTAAAGACACAAAATTGTATTTCTTCATTCGATTGAAGTGATTGTCAAGGCGAAACTTAAAAAAAAAAAAAGTTGAAGATTTATGTGAGTTAAACATCTCCAATACTACATTTGTTCACATCAATTTTTTTGGAGTGAGTTAGAAAAAATACTAAAAAAAATTCAAAAGAATTAAAAATGTAGATCAAAGACTTCAATAATTAAGCACATTCGTCACTACCACCATCAATATCAACTTTTTTTTTAGCTTATTCGATTACGACTTGTATATTTTTTTGTTGTGATATTATCCTAATAAAAATCTTATTATTAAATCAATACAAAACAATTTAATTATTTTATATAGTATTTTATTTTCCTCTTTTCTTGTGTGCTGAATCATCTTTCTCAATATCTATCCTCAGATACATTTTATTTGGCATCATACAAATCAAGATTCGTTTATACATATGGTTTAGCTTATTCAGTGTTTGACATTTTCTATGTGGAATAACACTTCTCACTAGGAGTAGTAATTAATTGCTTGGTATAGTAAATTCGAATCCAATCTTTCATTATCATTTTCCTATAAAAGACAAACTTGTAAATAAACGAATCCAACGACTTATAATAATAGCCATGCTTAGTCAAAATCATAGTCATGGTAATATTAAAAAAAGATTGGTGAAAAAACAAAAATTAGGTGAAGTGGAGAAATATAGGTAATGATGCTAAGCATAGTTAGGTAGCTTTTGTGATGTATTCTAGTACATCGATCAAATTAATTTAGCTAGAATATCCGTGGGTATCTAGGAGTACTTGTGTTTTGTGATAGGTAAAATTATCATCAAATATTTCATAAAATTGGAATAAAAAGCATTATAAAGAAAAAAAATAAAAAAATATTAATAAAAAGTTAGAAAGAAAGAAATAAAAAATATTAATAATGGAACAAAGTATATGAGGCAGTAATTAAGGACACAAATTTGTAAATAAAAAAAAACGGAAACATGGTAGCACGCATTTGACCAACAGATACACCCAATAGTTGTGAGCATTCTCGGTCCCATAAAACAAAGTTACAACATTCCCTAAAAATATAACTAAGGAAATAGAGTAAGGGTGATAATAATCTTAATTTATGAAATATATGAATAATATTATTAATTACGTAAAATATTTCTGCCTCAGTAGAATGGCCATCTCCATGCAAGAATGTAGCTTTGTCACCCGAGCTACCTTCGCGCATTGATGGCAATCTTGATAATACCATATGTATTGTGATTCAATGAGATTTTTAGTGGTAGCCACGATAGCACATAAGATAATATGTATGAAGTGGAAATAATCAAATACGTGTTTTTTCATAGCCAATGTAAGTATATTAATATTGTTACATATAGGACGATAATACTTAGAAGAAATGTATACATCAGGAAGTTTAATAATCTCTGTTAGAGGAAGCACATTAGCCTTTGTAAGCAATTTTTGAAAAGGAGATTATTTCTAGAAATCTCCGAGTTTTATGAATACATTTGAGAACGGGAGCTAGGTTGCCCTGAAATGTTAACCATATAGTTTGTAGGTGTTGATTGCAGTATGAATGTTATTGTGGGTAAGTATTTATTTATCGTCTTCACATGGATTAATGCGGTATCAATATCGTTCAACAATCACTAAGATTTTAAGCTTGGTTTGCAAGTTTCATTTTAAAGCTACGTTATCTAAAACAGATGACTGAAAAATAAAGCTTTAGAGAGATGAGAATTTGTCATGATTGAATTTCATATCCTGATCAAATACGCAATTTACCAATTAGTTGTACACAATTATAAACATTCGTCGATATCATCACGTATCACTCACAAAAGAGTTCATGTCTAAACTTCTAATGAGATTTCTACCTTATTGTTTAATCGACAATCTCTCAGCCTATTAAACAATACTGAGCATTAAGAATTGATACTTATGGTGAATGTTAAACCTAAATCTATGTCTAGAGTTTAGAATCTAACATAATGTTTATCCTATATCTATATTCGAAGAGTACTTCTCAGTAACAGTTCAAATCATAAGATAAATATGTAAACAAGAATAACATCGATAGAGATTCGTGAATAAATTTTATGCAACGCCATGATTAATAAAAATACATACTATAGCAGTAAACGTACATTCAATCCCAACAAGAGAGCGATTTACCTACACATAGTAGCTAGATTCAAAAATAAGGATGAAGAGGACCAAACACCCACCGCAATTTCCCAACCATAGAAGCGAATCCAACTTCGGATCTTCAAGAAACACCATCCACTTGTTGTTTTCTAAGCCTCACTCTCTCCAAAAATGGTTTTCTCTCCTGCCCTAACTATCTATCAGTTGAGAGTCCAAGAGATTCAAGAGAGAGGAAAAAATGACCTAAAGACTCTATTTATACAAAGCTGGATTTTGCTTGTCTCGCCCTGGGAGCAAGGGCTCTCCCGGTAAAATCACATTTAAGTCCCTTCGATCTGACTCAAACGCAGTAAACCGTCATTGGAAAAAATATCTATTCTCGCCTGGCGACCACGATCTCTCCCGGCGAACTTAAAATCTTAAGCCATCGTCGGGCGGCCAACACGAGTTTTTCTCTTAGACGTCATTTCTTTTTGCTCGCTTCTGCCTCGCCAAAGCTCACCCAGCTAGTTCACCTTTCCTTCGTCAGGTCTCTCCCGACAACCATGCCAGAATTTCCCATCTTGGCTTTGTCCCTTGTTCTTTGAATTGTGTCTTTTTCTATGGATTCTTGTAACACTTTCCTGCACATAACACACATATCAAGGATACCAAAGTCAATTCCAATTTTTTATATGACATTTGTGGCAAACATAGGGAAATTAATCAATGAAAACTCAAAATAGTCTGAAAAATGCCAAATTTTTATATATCAATTATAGCTCAATTTAGCACTTATCAGTAGGTATGATATAGGAAAAGGTAAGAATAAGTCAATTAATAAACAATATAAAGACGTTGTTAGTAGTAATGAAACAAAGCAAGTTGTGTTATTGGCACCTATTAATAAACTTCTTGATTGAAGGCATATCAACATTGATGTACAATTTGAAAGTTCATAAATCAAGTTATTAAAACCAAAATGAAAGTTCATTTATACCAAGCAATTAAAACCAAAATGAAAGTTCCAACCATAAAGGGTGTGTTTTGGCGTGATAATAAAGTCCAGCTTGCAAAAACACAGGAAATGCACATGATATTTAGTCAAACAACTATATATGGACCCAGTAAAATGATGTACAACAACAAATCCTTGAACTATGATATAACACAACGATTGTAGCATTCAATAGTGGTTGTAAAAAGTTTCCACATAATATATTTAAAAAGTCGTATTCTTCACGAATCCATATAACTCTATATCAGCTGAGTAAGTTTGTTGGAGATAATGGATGGTTGTCATTAAAGAACGAAGATTGAAATCGAAAAAATGTATCCCATAATAACAATCACTTCAGAACAACAAATGAAGCATGTACTTCATCAAAATAGACAAAAAAATCAGTAAAGAAACTTACTTCTTTGTCAATGACGATCATTTCGAAGTGTTTTTTGTTGTTGGAGACAATTGACCATTTATGGTGTACTTTTACAACAACCTTCCACATTTATTTAATATATATATATATATATATATATATATATATATATATATATATATATATATATATATATATATATATATATATATATATATATATATATATATATATATATATGATTGATTAAGAGATGAGAGATTCAAGCATCTTAACAAATAGTCATAAGATTTTATTTTTGACTTTTTTAAACTATAGATAAAATATATTAAAAAGAGAAGATTTATTTTGTGTTCGATTGAATTTTTATTTAAAATGAGACGGTGGTGGATACTTCAATATTTGAGCTTTACAAAGTTGTTAATTAAATATGTATTATTAGTATGTTAAAGATTAAATTATCAAATTTTAACATATTTTTAAGATTACATTGATGAATTTCAAATATTTAAAAAAAAAACATAACTTATTATTTTATATATAATGAAAAATAAATTCAAAATAAGGTGATAGATAATTTGAAATTCGAAAGAGAGATAAATAAAATCTAATTAAAAATCATTTAAGTTAAGATTCAAAATCGTGTTTTCAAAAAATTATTAATTAAAGTTTATTAAGTATTTTGAGTTCAATCCCTCTAAGATAACAGAGGTAGTTTGTAAATAAATTTATTATTCATATTGGTTAAAATATGAGTCGGGTAAAAACAGTAGTAGGAATTACAAAGTGGTGTTCAAACCAATGGACTCAGATCCGATGAAGGCACTAACATAGTGATGAAAATGATTAGCTTAAATATTTAATTACTCAAACTTGCCACATTTTCCGAAAAAAGAAGTGCCCTATCATCTATTTTAATGTTTGTTGTTTCATTGCTTTTAGTAAAGTTAGCAAATTAGAGACTTGAAAAGTGGAAGTTCTCGATATTGAAATTGGGAAAAGTTGGAAAACATTCAATGGTGGGTTCTTTCATGATTCCTTTCTTGAATCACATTTGGTCCACAATGGAACTTTTCTTATAGGCTAACCTCTTAATCATCATGCATTAAACTTGGATCATAGGTTAACTTTTTTTCTTTTCTTTTCTTTTGGTTGTTATTTTTGGTTTCATATTGGTCAAAGAGACAAAAAGAAGAGTAGGTAGTTTAATTTAATACTATTCTTTTCTTATAGTAAAGTTTCTTAATGTGATGGAATATTATTCAAAAAGAAATGTGATGAGATATTGAAAATTGGAAACCTTATTCAATGTTAGGATGCCACTTTTGAAGGGGAGGTTGGAATCTTGTGATGCTTTATGGCTTTGATATATATATATATATATATATATATATATATATATATATATATATATATATATATATATATATATATATATATATATATATATATATATATATATATATATATATATATATATATATATATATATATATATATGAGAGAGAGTTGCGATATAAAAGTTTATAATGAAAGAAAAATAAATAATTCTTATATAAATTGAAAATAAAGTCTAAGTTGAGTTGAGTTTATAAAGAGTGACATTTTTTAATTTAAAAATTAATTTGTTAAGAATAAATTTAAATAATATAAAATTTAATATTCTTTTTGTTTTAAAATAAGTGTTAATTGATATTTTTACATATATTAAAAAAATGTAATAAATAAAAGAAAGAGAATATTAATTTTATCAAATTATCTTAATTAATTATTGATGTATTCAAATTAGCGTAAAGTGATGTTATCTTTGTCCCAAATGATAAGACTTTTTTGAATCTTTCATGCAAATTAAGAAACATAAATTTTTGTTGGATGAAAAAAAGAAATTATAAATGATTTTATAATATTATCTTTTATTTATTATAGATGAAAAAAAAATTGGAAGAAGAAATAATAAATGATAGAGAGTATATTTGAACATAAATAATTAATGTTTTATTAGAATAGTAAAGTGATTTATAATTTGAGATAATTTTTTTTGACAAAAATGACTTATAAGGGATAGTGAAAGTAAAATAATAAATTAAATATATTAATTAAAGAATATAGTCAAAAAATAAAAATTGAAATTATATGAAAGTGACTAATATTTTGAAATAAATGATTTTTTAAATGTAACATTTATTTTAAGATTATATTGATCATTTATTTTCTTATAACAGTGTTTAAAGTGATAAATGTATTTTGAAAACTAAATTCTCACATCACATCGTCATAAAATAAAAATAAGATATGAGTTGAATTTCTAAAAAAAGAAACATGTACCTTACAATTAAATTCTATAATGATGTGTTATATCTAATATAATTATTTTTATAAGCAATAAGAAAAAAGGGATAAAGGGTGCTAACCCATTACAACCAAGAAGCCAATAAACATAACCAAAAAAAAACAATCAACTATAAGAGCCACCAAACGAAAACAAAACACCAACCTATTATACTCAGTAAACCCTTGGATCAAAATTCCAATTCAATCAAAAAAAAAATCTATCTTTTCTATTAAAAGAGCATTAAACTATTCCCAAGCTAATAGTTTAATCATGGCCAAGACATTCATAAGTCTAAAAATGGTAAGAATGGAATTCTTACAAAACCAAATGATATAAAAAGTAACAAGATCACAAAACCAAAAAAAATCTGGAAAAATAGAATTAAAGTCTTGTAACCTTCTCAATAAAGAGTCCGCAAGAGAAGAAATCTCAACTTCAATCTAAGCATAAAATTGAGACTAAATATTGTTAGAAAAAACGCAATCATAAAAGAGAAGAAATGTCAACTTTAATCCAAACATAAAGTTTGAGACTAAATATTGTTAGAAAAAACGCAATCATAAAACAAATGTTCCACATCCTCCTGTTCCATAAAGCATAACGGACAAATAATATTGTGGATGCCAACAATAATCCCTGGCTTACCCAACTCCACCCTTATGGACAATTTATTAAAAGCTAACCGTCAACCAAAAATGAGGACTTTGTTAGGAACTATTGTTTAAAGAATAGTTATGACTTTAGTTTTATACAGATCCAAATAGAACGGGGTGTGACAAGAATCAAAGGCCCTCTTGTAACCATTCTTTATCGAAAAACCATTTTTATGCTTCCACCAAACAAAATGGTCTTTAACATGAGGAAAAAATTCACCTCTTGCAAAATAGACATTAACACATCAAGAGAGGCAACATCATCATAGCTCAAGTTCATCACTTTAAAGTTAATATTCAACTTCCAAACATCATTATTCTAAACTCCTTTGCCAAACACTTTAATCCACCTCGCCTCCCTAAGCTGAAACAAAGAGGAGAACAACAACTCAAAAGAAGTTGATCCCACCCAAGGATGTCATCAAAAATCAAAGGTTCTCCAGTTCCCAAGCTTATAAGAAATGGAAGAAAAAAATCAATTGGAAGATGAGAAACTTCTGACGGACTCCCCAATAAAACACAAGTCCCTCCACCATAAAGAAGTCTTCCTACTCAAACAAGGGTCACTCAAAACTGCATAAAACAAATTACCATATCTACATGAAATGAGATCAACCCACAAAAAAGACTCTTTATTAAGAGTCCTTCATTTCTATCTATTTAGAAAAGCAACATTAAACAAGCCACAATGTTTGACCCTTAAACCACCTTTCTCCTTTGGTAAGCAAATAATATCCCAACTAACCCAACAAACCTTCTTAGAATCATTACCCCCTCCCCATAAAAAGTTTCTTTGAATCTTAATGATCTCTTTAATAACAATTTTAGAATTCTTATAAAAAGAAAAAAAGAAAATGGGGATTTTGGATAAATGGAATTCAATAGAGTCACCCTACCTCTGATAGATAAAAATCTATTATGCCACATCGCCAAACGTCTTCTAATATTTGAGACAATAGGAACTCACAATGCTTTCCTTCTCGGATTTATCCCAATGGGTAAACCAATAAAAACAAAAGGAAGTTGAGCATAGCCACAAGTCAAGAAAAACCCACCACCTGCATAAAATCGGAGTCAAGATGAATACCAAAAAAATTATTCTTAACTAGATTCACCTGAAGGATCGACATCAACTCAAAACCTCTAAGTAAACCTTTGATTGTCCAAAAATTCTTCCAAATTCCCTCTCAAATTAAAATAGTATCATCCGCAAATTATAACAGTTCAAGTTCAAGATGAATCAAATCATTAAAATAGAAGCTAAAAATTTAGAATTTATCAATTAATAGTCTATCATTTATATGAACATCACAAGTCCAACAGTATGAATATAAGAAAAAAATAAACATAACATAAATTTATAAATAAAGACATTTCTTATTTTACAAGTTGGTTTTGAATTTAATTTGATACAAAAACTTGTTATTACACTTTAAAATAATACTACAAAAATTAATTTCATTTGAAATAGGAGTAGAAAAAGTTTGTCCCCCTTAATTTTCCAATAGAAACACGAATGGCCAAGACCATCTATTGAAAAATTTTCGGATAAAATAGAAGATTATTCATTTCACCTTATATATTTTTCTGAAAGAAATAATTTTAAAAATTAATAGGATTTTAGAAAAATATACAGGTGTAAATAGTAATGCCATAAAATATTTAATGATTAGTTACCAAGTCCATTGTTCAAATTGGGCTTCATTAATTAATTGAAAAGGCACTACCTACACCATAACTTTACTACATACACCCAACGTTATTTTTTTTTCCATTAAACACCTTTCTAAATAATATTTTCAAAAATAATACTTATTTTATCCTCATAAATTTAAATTTTATATAATATTTTGTCTTATCTATTTTACTTAACTCACAAAATTAATCATTCTATTTTAAATTAAAACAATTTTAACTATTCTTTCACTTTTCTGAGGTATTAATTTTTAACATATATATTTTTTATCGATTATGTTCCACAAAATTAGTGGGATATATGAGTTGATTTGTATTGGGTTTGACTAAAACCTGACTCATCCGAAAAAGGTATATCAATTTTGATAAGATAAAATAACTATCCACGATATCATCGGATCGATTTGTAGTATAAACAACAAATTTATAGATTCAATCAAATTTGGTAGTAGGGTACTCGATTTTTTTTCTTTTATCTTTTTTCTTTATTACATAATTATAAATGATTTATTATATTCTTTTCCAAAAACAGTGTCAACCATTTAAAAAAATGATTTAAATGATTTAACCTATTTATCCCTCAAATTCATCTTAATAATATTTGCAAATATCAGAGTGGAATGTATACCTATAATTAAAATTTACAAGCAATAGTATTAAAATTATCAAATTGCAATATATAATATATAAATTTAAATCATTAATCACACAATAACAAATGTTAAAGAGTTTAAAATTGAAGCAACCAAGTTTAAACACATAAAATTCATCACTCACCAAACATAAAAAAGAGCAAAAAAATATAATCGCCTAATAAATAATGAATTTCATGGGTTGAGTCTGGATTTACCCGGGACCCAATTGTTTAGAATGATTTTTCTTTTTTGAAAATTATATTCAATAAATAATCTGACCTAACCCGTGTTTTGGATCGGTTTAGGTTGCTTTAGTCTAGTTTGGTTTGGTCTAATCAGATTTGTCATGTATATATCAGTTTAACTGCAAAAAGTGAAAGGGAAAATTAAAATTGTTTGAATTTAAAATATGATAATTAATTATGTGAACCAGATGACCAAACTATAATTAAACTTAATATTTCTTAAATTAAAAAAAAATACAAATATTTGCATTCCAAAAATATGATTATAAGAAGTCTTAAAATCATATTATTTGTTATTGTTCTGGATCAGACACATCTCCCTCAATTTTTCCACCATGGGACAAAACACTCAGGAATAAAATATGACAACCCATTACTTAGTCATACTTTTAGAATATTCTTCTGACCATTGGACTATCATGTACCTCGCTATAGGATATCTAGACCTCAAGCACATCCAACGATCCTCCAGATTCTATGCTTGAAAGATAATAAGGTTGTTATTCATCTCCCCTATATACGGGGAATATCATCATTTCAATTAACAAGTTTCAAACACAGTTTGAATATTATTGTTATTTTCCACATAGTGACTTGAGCGTCGGAGTGCTAACCATACAGGTACACCTTCATTATGTTGCACTGGAAGCTCTACTATTTCGTAGCTTCCGCACATCACTCTATTTATGGTTCCAAAACAGAACAATGGCGCTGCATGTGGGAAACAACTTTTGATTCCCGTGAGTTCTACGACTTTTTACCTTTACGTTCGGTGATTTAGTGTTTATCTTCCTTCAAACTCTGAACGAATATATAGCAAATCAATCACGAAACTTTGTTGCGTTCGATCAATTCAAACTCTACGCCAAACATGGTTCACCAATTATCCAGATTTCCATATTATTGTGTCTATGATCCTTCAAGTCCTTAGAAATGGCAGGATATATAGTTATTTATTCTGCTACCGCGCGTGAAGTTATTCTAGCCGCTCCTAGTGAAACAACGACGATTGACAATAAACGAAACATGACACACCTCCCTCCAAGCAGAACGAATATTAAAATTGAGATTCCTCCACATCTATATATGATCCTACCTCATCAACGAACGATAATTATTCAAACACTACAGCTTAGAGTTCTAACTTCCTTACTCTTTGAGTAATCTCATATGATGCACGGTTTTAGCATTCTCGAAGAAGATCTAGGCGCTTAAGGTGTGAATGAAATTTTCAGTGGTATCTACAACATCATTCAACAACAAAACTCTAAGGCAATCGAAGAAATATTTCTTTGCCTATAAGAAAGCCTCTACCACGCCCATTCCCGGGCCAACTCAGTTTAGGAGGTCGTGTCTAAGAGAGATTATTCAATATAGCCATAGTTGTTCACACCAAAGGGAAACAAAGTTCAGAAGTCAAAAGACCGTCCAAATGAAAAAAAATGCAGTTCTCCTCGTTGGAGTCCAGGCGGAGATCGGGGAAGTCATGCTTCATTCTCGTATCTTGGTGAACACAGGTCAAGGTACACCCTAAGCATCCCTTGTGTCCGGATTTAAAAAATTAAGATCTCCAAGTTGATGCAAAAGCCTCCCATATTGGGAGAGTATAATGGAAATGGAGACTCTGACGAACACATCCAACTCGTCAATGACATTCTCAATTACTACAATGCTAATGATGCTTCCAATTTCAAGCTACTGGAGTTAACATTGGTCGGACCGACTAGGTTATGGTTCAATGGCCTCCCTGATGGATCCATCGAATCATGGCAGACTTCTATGATCACCTCACTACCCACTTTACCTCCCGGATGAGGCAAGCAGTTATTATAGCGGCCTTAAGTAGCATCATGCAGAGAGCAAATGAGAGCTTATGATCATACATTGATCAATTCAGCCAAGTTGTGGTAGAGGTAGATAGGGATGAAGAAACCTTGAAATGAAGGATCTTCAAGGATGGTCTCCTTCGCGACCATCTTTTCCGCACCAAAGTGGGAAAGAAGAAGAAAAGACAACTCGGGAAATGTTAAACATAGCCTAGTTGTATATCACGTTAGAGGAGAAGTTAAATACTCGCTTTGACAACTCAACCTCAACTGCTGATATGATTTTCGAACGCCCCACAGGGAAGTAGTCTTGTCGGTGAAAAGAAGACATTGTTCGTGAATTTGGTCGGACTGATATTTTAAGGGGTTTTATCGATATTTTCCCTTTCCTTCTTTTGGAATAAATAAATTTCAGTGGCGACTCTATTCGAATCAATTTTTTCCGTGAAGGCTCGTATTTTTCGAGATGCGACAAATGGTATGCCCCTGATTAACCAATACTTATAACATTTTACTTTGGATTGATATACCTTTGGATAGTGTACTTCAATGTGATATTGAGGTTGTTTGCCACAGTTCGAGCCTTTGAAAGGGTTTCCCCCGTATCAAGTGTTGTTTGGGGACTTGTTTTTAAACTGGCCAATTCTAAGAGTGAATTTTTCCCAATTCAACATAATATATGGCGACCTTCCCCTGATCCATAGGGTTATGAGATGGTCCATATTTTGGTCATTATTGACGAATAACCAAGTTCCTCTCTCATTTCTCCTTGTTTGAATTTCCCTGGTGTCAAGTACCTATTTGCAGTTAAAACTGTTCATTCAAAAATGGTAATTTTAATGCGATGCTTATGCAGGTTTTTAAAAAAAATATTGAAATGATGTGGTGGTGTATAATGAGTGAACCATTAGTCCAAACACATTGTTGATATAGTTGTCCAATGTGTGAAAGATACTGCAAGATATGATACCAATGCAGATGATTAGCAAATCTCTACGAGTCAATTGCTTTTTATTCGTAATGCTTTTTATATGAGCTACTCTTTTAATCTGATTTTTGACACATAGGGAATACTGACCATTAGTCTATGTGTTGGACCTAGGGCAATTGTTGTACTTACGTTGGTTGAATATGGATAGGAGACCCTGAGTAGTGGCATAGAAATTAATGTGCTATACGTCACCTAACCCTGTTTATGCTGGCAGATTAGGGATAGAAAACTTCGAGTAGTGGTTAGTGAGTTATTTCATGAGGGATCGGCTATAATTGTTTTACTAATTCGTCATAGGGTTATACTGATTAGATCATTTAATAAGGGCATCAAACATTAACACTGAAGGAATAGGGGATTCTAGAACACAATCTTATCGCTTTCATGATATTGTTTACTCGTTTATTTACTCTTCGCACTAAAACTCGACCCCCCCCCCCATTTACTAGTTTTTATACATTACACACATTTTGTATTGCTTAGAGGCAGTCCATGTGGATTCAATATTTTTATTACTTTGACATTATCGGTACACTTGCGAGAAGTCATCATGCACCTTGATCTCTTTGTGCGTCATATCATGGAAAAGAGCGATTGTTGCCCTTTGATAAGTTACCCCAACGTTCTTTAGACCAAAAGGCATTACTTTGTAGCAGAATGTTCACCATGGTGTGATAAACGTGGTCTTTTTCATGTCCTCAAGAGCCATCTTGATCTGATTATAACAATAGAATCCATCCATGAAGTAAAACACTGGAAATTTGGTTGTGTTGTATTCCAGCAGATCAATGTGTGGTAAAGGAAAATCACATTTTGGGATAGCCTTGTTCAACTCCATGTAGTCAACACACATACGAACCTTTTCATCCTTATTCAGAACTAGAACAATTTTGGCGACCTAGTGTGGGTACTTTGCCACAACTAGGAATCCAACATCAATTTGCCTCTTGACTTCTTCTCTAATTTTGAGCGACTTGGAAGTCCCAGTTCTTCTCAGCTTTTGCTTTACAGGAATGCATTTTAGTCGAAGTGGTAACTTGTGTTCAACTACGTCGATGTCTATACCTGGTATAACTTGGTATAACCATGAAAACACATTCACATATTCTCGCAAGAGTTTGGCCAACCTTTCTCGTACACTTTCTTCTAGAGATAAATCGATCTTGGCCTCCTTTCTTTCGTGCTCTGTTCCTAAATTGATTACTACCACCGACTTTTGATTTAGATGAATCATTTTAGACTTGTGCTCTAGCAGTCTTGTTAACTTATCAGGAAGCTCACAATTGTCCTCATAATATTCTTCAGCATGATTAATTGGGAGTTCAAAGTTATGAGAGATTATAGGGGTGTTATTTTCAATGGATTGGTTTATTGATTTGCATGATTATGATGGTTTTATTTTAGAAGAAAGGAGACAAAAATGAAAACACACACATACACACACACATACATGGAGAGAGAGAGAGAGAGAGAGAGAGAGAGTATTTTGAAACAAATTACCATTTTCTTAAAATAGTAAACAAATGAAAAGATGATTGAGATAACACAATGCTTTTTTATCGATTATGATAAAAGCATCTGAAAACAAATGGTGCCCTACCAATGATCCTTAAGCCTTGGGCATAGCAAAAATTATTTGAAAAAAAACAACAAATTACTTTGACTTTGAAAAGGTCTCAGGAATTTCAACGACCTTCCAATTATCAAGCGTTGTATTTGAGGCACAATGGTATACGGAGCACGGCGTCTCTTATTTCGTTATGACATCTTCGACAATAACTATTTGATTATCTTGGATGAATCATGTGTTGTAGAAGACTTCTTGTATGCTCTAGACGTGGGTTATCTTGGATTTAGGAATCATAACACCTTTCTACTCTAGAGATGACACATATAACCCAATCCATTACAATCGCTCTTCTCTGGTAGGTTTATCAATTGTCCTCAACAACAAATTACTTTGACTTTGAAAAGGTCTAAGGAATTTCAATGACCTTCCAATTATCCAGCGTTGTATTTAAGGCACAATGGTACACAGAGTACGACGTCTCTTCTTTCGTTATAACATCTTCGACAATAACTATTTGATTGTCTTGGACGAATCATGTGTTGTAGAAGACTTCTTGGATGCTCTAGATGTGGGTTTTCTTGGATTTAGGAATCATAACACCTTTCTACTCTAGAGATGACACATAACCCAATCCATTACAATCATTATTCTCTGGTAGGTTTATCAATTGTCCTCAACCTTATGGGTTACCTATTTCTACCACCAGCTTGGCGTTCTTCAAAGAATTAACAAACAAGATTAGCTTCCAAGCACAGTCTTTTTCACCCACTATAACATCATCTGCTTATATATACTTGAATGATGGTTGATGGCTAACTATCATGTTTTCTCTCCCAAAATGATTATTAGTTTGTCTTTGACTACAAACTTTCATTTCTAGTGCATGGTAGATGTAACAACATCGATTGCACAGATCCATGATCTTTCGAGCAAACAACTATACAATGGACTGACGTACATGACCTGGAAAGTGATTTCAAATATATACTGGCCAATCTGCATAGGTAGGTATACTTCGCCAATGATTGTCCTTCTCAACCCATCAAATGCTTTCACTACTAGAGCGATGAGCCTCATAGGTGCTTCCTTGAAAAAGAATTTAGCAAATGTATATTTTGGCATAACATTTAGTGAAGAGCTAGGGTCCACCAACACTCCAGCAAAGACATCATCCATACATTTTATAAACATGTGCAATGCTCAATTATGGTATATTCCCCCAGTTGAGAGTTTATCATTACTAAAGCTCTGGTTAATACAAGCATTTATATCAGATACCACTCTATCAAATTGGTCCACCGTTATATTCTGAGTCACATGAGGTTGGTTTAGCACCTTCAATAGTGCTTTCTGATATGCCTCAGAGTTTAGCAACAATGAGATTATATAAATCTTAGAGGGCATCTAGTGCAGTTAGTCTACCACCTTATACTTTTCTTGATGAGCTTTAAGAATTCATCATCCTCATCAAAAGACGTAGCCTTTTAGACAAGATCTAGCTCCTTTCTAGGACTTGGCACTCCTTTCCCATCTGATGGTACACTTGATGTTCCTGTGGTTACCCCTCTAAGTCGTTCATGTGTGAAGACACAGTCGCTATAGGCCATCCTACCCGTTCGAATGACGTGGATAATATCGTTTTTTTATAGTTTCCACAGATTTATCCTTGATGCTAACTTCCTTCCTATCAACAAGGGCATTCACCCTGTATTTCCATGGCACAACTTTTGTACTTTCATAAGGGAAAAGTGTCGGAACACGGATAATAATTGGTGATCTCTGGCTCGCCATTGGTTGAACATTCTCCCTCTGGTAGACAATCTCAAAAGGCTTTGGTATTTCAAAGTGAGGCTCCAAGGTTGGAATGTTTTCATCATTTTTAGTATGGGTAGAATGCCTTGATCTATCAATTTTTAAATATCGTTCTTCACAATTTTGAATCCTTTTTGATGGGTACTACACTCATCACATCCATCATGCTTCTCTTTAATTAAACCAACTTCTACTAGCTTTGTGTGGAATGCCGACAAAGGAGTTTTTACTTATTCTACCTTTCATATCATCAGACAACTTGAGCTTCCATCAATAACATTAATGGTCAGGCCAGTATGCCCAGGAAAATGGTTATTTTTGACGTTCAAACCATCTTCTTTAAAGTTCAAAATTTTGTGGTTGGTTAAATCTTCTACTGTAGTTTTGAGTGTAATGCAACTATCTAACGAATGCCCCATTGTACCTTCATGGTACCCACATTAAGCATTTAGGTTCTACCATGGTGGGTATGGTGGTGTCAAAGGAGGAAGAGACTTGAGAACCACCAATTCATTTTGAATCAAATGGTGGTAAAACTAGTTGTACGGTATCAGAATTGGATCAAAGTGAATCATATTCTTTCACGCTGATTTTGACCTTAATTATGGTTATAATTTTGAGAAGCGAAAGACAATGGTTATTGATATGTAGGCCTAACAGAAGTTAACCGCGAATGATGAACTGGGGTTGCTACCACTATGTATGACTGTGTATAATATGATATTAAAGGTGGAGTTTGTTGATAGACCCAAGGATGGTAGGGTTTCACATTACGAGATTTTCCACTACCAATCATAATTGCTTTGGTTTCCCCTTATTTTTTCTTTTAGAAGTTATGAGAGAACTTTTTGACTCCACTTGATGCCCCAGTAACACCTATAATATTCCCATTTTTCATTCCAAGCTCGACTCTTTCTTCTATGGTCATCAAATCTAAAAATCTGGACGAGACACTTTTCAATCATTTTCTCGTAGAATGGAGATTGTGGGGTATCCACGAACATGCCAACCAGTTCTCATTCAGATAAGGATGGCTCGACTTGAGAAGCTAGTTATCTTAAACACTTAATGTATTCCTTGAAAGATTCTTTATCCTTTTTGGTCATGTTTTACAGTTGTCTTCTATCTGGAGCCATGTCCATGTTGTATTTATAATGATTTAAGAAGGCACCCATTAGGTCTCTTCATGACTATATAATACTTTTCTCGAGATTAATGCACAATTAAAATGCTGGCCTACTTAGACTATCTTGGAAACAATGAATCATCAGGTTGCCGTTGTGAGCTTAAGGTACCATTTTTCTACAATACATTATAAGGTGACTATTCTGGAAGTTGAAGCCTTTGTACTTTTCAAATTATGGAACTTTGAATTTTGGTGGGATGGTCACCTTAGGGACTAAGCACATGCCTATAGCATCTAAGGCGAATATGGTATGTCCTTCAATGGCTCTTAGACTTTTCTCCAATACTTGGTACTTTTTAGTAGACTTATCACCATCGACTATCACCTCTAGATAAGCGACTTAGGGATGGACTATGTGGTATGAAATATGAGGATCCTCAAAGGGGTCTTATTGTGCCGAATGACTGGCAAGATGTACTTTGGTGATTACTGGAATCTGCATGGGCTGCTGAGTATAGGGACCACTGGTGGTGGCATTTGCAATTGGTGGAGTATAACCTGGGGGTAGACCAAAAGGTGGGAACTGAATGTTTGCCCATTGATCTTGCTCAGGTTCCACAGAGAAGCATGATGGGAATGAATGAGTAACAGTTTCTGCATGTACAGTCAACTGTGAGTGATTTTCCTTGCTCGTTATACCTGTAGGGATTCTAAAATCTTACTCATTGTTCCTTTGAGTATGTCAACATCTTCTCTCAAGATTTTATGTCATCTTTCTAAGTCTTCCATTTTTCTCCTGGAATTACTGCGTGTTTCGTAGGAGTTTCGGGGAATCAACTTGTATTAGTTAACTATCTGGTCGAAAAAAAGACGAAATGAGTTTGAGAATGTATGCATGCATATGGGGAAATGTGAATGCATGAGGATGCAAAAACTTTTTTCATTTTCATTTTAAAAGAATCTCAAGGCTTGCAATTATTTTTAAGCATCGTAAAAGATAAGATTGTTAAAGGTGCAGCAAAACAACCGATTCATTCATTTAATGATAACTAAGAAGTACAAAATTAATCAAATTACATCATTTATTTTGATTTTTTAGTACATCAAAGACAATCTTAAACCCTTATAGAATAACTTTACAAAATTCAACAGAGTTAAAGACTGTTGTAGGGGTGTTATGGAGGTGATTCAGTTTGTCCACTTTTTTCCTCTTTCTTGGAAGGTCTTAAATCACACCATTTGCAAATGTTATTAAATTTGAAAACTTATTTTCCCACTTCTTAGATTCTTGATAAAGGTCTCTGATTGTGATCTGATCAACTTCTACAAGATCAACCATGAATTTGTATTGGCCCTCATAATGTATACTCTAGTTTTTCAAAGCTTCATATGCCTCTTTTTGGCATTGGCTATGCTCTTTGAGTGCTCTAATCTCTTCAAGAGCTTTCCTCCACTCAACTTGACAACTTATGAGGGACCCTTATGTTTTTTTTTGGCGACACTCCTTCAATAAATGACCCTTATATTCTTTGAGCGTTTTGGTAAGAACTTGGATTTGGCCTTTCTCTTAGTTCATTTTGAGCTTTAATAGATTTTGTCCAAAAATCATTCCACTCAAGGTTTTTACGCTTAAATTCATCCAACTGCTGGTTGCACACATTGAGCTCATCATCGTCTCCCCTTAGGTATTCCCTCACTTATTCCCTTTTATTTTCTTCCAACTCTTCCCTTTTCTTACTCTCTGTCAATAATTCATTCTTTTGTCCATTCTTCCGCTTTAATTCATTATTCTCTCGAGAGACATTCCCTTTTCTTTTTTAAGTCCTATAATTGTTACTTTAAGCTCATCAACTTCTTCTATTGAAATGGAATAGGTTCAGGTGACTTTGGTCGAGTCGAAGGCTCAATGATAAAAGGTAACTTGATCTCTGAAATGCTTTCCTTAACCTATTTACTGTAGGGTTCTTTAGCCACACAATTTTTCTTCCCAATTCTTTCCATTTCTCGTGAACTTTTTCCTAGGCTCGAATAATCTTTTATAGCATAGGTGGGTCCTCGACACCCATATCACGTAATACAAAACCTTTTAACATTTCATCATCAGGTTTGTTTAACATAGGGTACCTGAGCTGCCTCAAGGCTAAAATTGGATTGTAATTTATGCAACCCTTGGAACATACGAGTGACACATTTGGAAATTTCCCATAGCTAAAATTTATCTCTCCCCCATTTAGCTTTTGGGGATACCAAAGAATAGGCTTTGTAATGAGGGATACCAGACATTTGGACCAATCACATTCGTTCATTTCTTTAATCATGAACACATTTTTGAACCCATGGGAAGTAAACAAACGATACAACAACGAAACACAACATAACATTAGGCCTTCCTTCTTCTTATGTCATAAGTGAAATGTATGATATATGTTCGCAAGAAGTGCCAGTACATTGTATTCATCTTTAACTTTAACAGTCCGAAACAAACTAATAGCAACCAAGTCAACAAAGTCATATACATTAGGGAAAATAACCAACCTATAGACAAGTAGAGCCAACACTGCCTCAAAAGATTCCCACTTTTGAGTATCTACAAAGCCTTGAGCTTTCTTCTTTAAATACTCTTCTAGAATTCCTTGAACGCCTTCCCCCTTATGTTTCCATATTATGAGCTAGATCTGATACTTCATTGTTTAAAACTTCGGCAAGATTTTTAGGTTCTAGGACTTTCCAATTCCCCTGTTAAACCTTTTTTTTCTTTGGAAGAATCTAGAATCCTTTTAGGTTCTTCTAGTTTTGGGGATAACGGAAAGTCTTGGAAAGTGAAACATCTTAATGGAGGATCATAAAACTGAGCTAGAGTTGTGATTGCCTCTTTTTGCACTGGGACGAATAGAAGATCAAGTAAATTCCCACACTTGAAGACAAAAATGTTTCGATGAATATTAGTCAATTTGGAACTAAAGGCTATCAAACTCTCCATCTCGGGAACTCCTGCCCTTATTTGGAAAGTCTTTCGTTTTATATAATCCATCTCCACTTATGAGATACTCAACAATAACTTTAGTCTTTTTGAGATTCCTTGAAAATAAATTGCACATGATAAGTAAATGGTTTTTATGCAATTGAATGTAATGCAATGCATGGTTTGAAAGGATAAAGGTTTTGAATATCTTAAAAGGAGTGTTTCTTAATATTATGAGGTTTTATGTTCTTTCTACCCAACAATCTCACAAGGGATAACTCTATGGTTTTGGTTTTAAGAAAATACTTAGAGTCACAGATCTTGTTTGAAACTTCATCACAATAATGGGCTAGCAACACCATAACGTAAGTCTCAAATGATCTTCTCTATGCGGAGCCTTCACATTGTCCTAATGAGATATGCACCCCAAGACAACACTACATATTATCAGACCATAGATATGCAAAAAAAAGATAACAACAAATTGACTTTCAGATGAAAAAGAGACAATAAATACACATAAAATAAGAAGAAAGCATACCATAGATATGCAAAAATCGATAAATTTGAAGAAGAAAAAGTATACATGTAGACAAATTGTGTCTATTGCCTCAGATATGCAAAAATCAATAACAAAAATTAATGAGATGAAAAAGAAAAAAACATTGCCCACTATTGCATAAATCGATAGGAGATTTCACGGGGATTCATGATGGAAGTTAGAGTGGTGCGAGGGAAACTTTGAAAAGAAGCACCGTGAGAGCAAAATGGAAAAAGATAAATGTGGAGAGGAATGACCATATGAGAAGAGAAAATGGAAAAGAGAGAAAGAGAAGCAAAGATAAGGAAAGAAGTTCTTTTGCACAAATGATAGGAAAAAAGATAAGGAAATAATTTATTTTTTTACAAATGATAGGAAAAGAGGCATGTGATCTCATAGAAGCCATGATCTTAATTTTTTATTAATAAAAAAGGATGAAAAAAAACAAAATGACCTAAAAAAGATAGTGAGATCCAATAGGTGGAAAAAATGATATTAGATATTTGTGTAAAATCCAATGTATTAGATTATTATAGATATATAGATTTGTATTTATTATAGTGTTACATAATTCATATTTATAAATTACAAATTAAGACTTAATTGGTCCCGGGATCCCTTAATTTAATTTAAGGTTTGAATTTACTCCCTTATCTAATAAATGTTACTACTCTCTATATTTTCTATTATGGGTGAAAAATCAAATGAAATAGGACTTGTTTGGAGTTTAGTTATAATCTCTCATTTTGATTATTTATTGTATGATGCAAATCATCATGGAACTTGGAAACAAATCAGTGCCAGTTTTGAATGCAAATTATATTGAGAACCCAGGTTATACTTAACCCCTTTGAAACCAACCGCATCTTTCCTATAAATTTTCTCCAGAAACCCATTTGAAGAACCCTAAGTTAAAGTCAAATCAAATCCAAAATAAATTTCGTTGTTATTACTACTACCATTATACGAAGAAGATGGATAATATGAAGATAAAAACAATCTTCAATGTCATAAGCAACAACCCATTTGTTGGAAAATTTGGATTGGATTAATGTGATAATCATTAACATAATAAAAAGTAAGGTTAATAAATTGGAGATTAAGTAATTGTAACATAAATTGGTGATCTGGAATTTTTTTTGGAGAAGTATTCTGAAATTTTAATTTTTCTAAAAATTTGATAAAGATTAATGAAGAGGGTGATAAAGACGAGGATGAAGAAATGAGAAAAAGATGAAGATAAGTAGAAAAATAGTAGGCTTTGATGGTGTATTGTAAATGTAATAATAAATAGACTCTCAAGATCCAACGGTGTATAATTCACCAAAAAGATCGAATGATTAAAATTAAAAATATTTTATATCACAATATAAGTTATTTTATAATATCAATGAACCATTAATCTTATTTTTTCTCTTATACTCTTAAATATTTATTATTCTCTATTTTTTCATTTATGTCAATTTATCTTTTCAATATTAAAAAACTATTTTGTAAAACGTTTTATAATTTCTCTTTTTTATAACACAATTATTATATTTTTTAATAATATAAAAAAATAAAAAACAATTTACAATAAAAAATAAAGGGAGTAATAAAGTATATGATAAACACTAAACATCTCACTAAGATTTTTAAAATTAAAAATTAATCAAATATACTTAATTAATTAACCTAATAATTTTTAAAAAATTAAAATATAATATTGATTAGATAGAGAGTAAAATGAAATAATAAATTAAATTAAAAAACTAAAAAATTAAAAATACATTAAGGTTTATAAATATTATGAATTACCCTAATATATTTTTTATTTATAAATAAAGTTTAGAAGTATTTAAATGCTATAAATACATTTTAGGTTATAAGTAATTTGACAAAGCTTTTTTATGATAGATAATTTAAAAAAGTGTTTTAAAATCCAAATATCTTAGTATATGAGTTTCATAAAAAAAAGAAAGAAAGGCACGTGTAAAGTTAGTCGACATCAACGTAACAAGGCCGAAGAGAAAGAAAACGCCGACTGACGCAGTTGTTATCAGTATCAGCTACCGACGTTGACTCAACTTTCCTTTTTTCTCTCTTTTCATTCCAACCGTAAAACCCCACTCTCTCAACTCTCAACTCTCAACCACCATTTCACACTCTCAAATCTCAGATCTACAATCTCTCCCTCATATGGCTTCCACGGCAGTTGCAACCACCGAATCGCCGATACATCCCGTCGAACACTCTCCTTCCTCCGTCGATCGTTACGATTCATCCGATTCCTTACCTAACTTTTTTGGTGACGCCGAAATTCAGGTACTATTTCCTTTACTGCTCTTCGCTTTGTTGCTCGCCGTATTCAGCACAAGGAATGCTCAATACGCATATTGCAATAGTAATCGTAGATACTTTAGTGATGAAGTCAAATAAATATACGAGCATTCATATGAAATCATTACTATTATACATGAAATCTTACATGTTGATGTATCAAAGACGTTATGCATATCTGTATACATTTTTATCGAAGACGTTATGAATATCTGTATCCATTTCTAATAGTGTCCGGTTACGAGCACCATTTACTTTAGTTCTTTCTCAAACGGAACTCCTCCTTATGCCTTATAGTCTCTTTAGGAGAAGAGAGAAGAGGTAGAAGAGCCAAGGTGTGTTGTTTATATGTGTTGCGTTGGAACCATAACCTATATATTGAGTATATATTGAGTGATAATGGTCAGTTAAGTTCCCATCACGGACGACCTCGCACTAGTTAGTTATCGAATTAGGCATTTGCTGATGTACAAATGAGGCCACATAATAATAATGTGAAGTGTCTTTTATCAATTTGTTTGAATTTTTAATTTTTTATTTGTATGGTTAAATATGTTTATAGTTCTTATAAAATTAGGATGATTTATGAAGTTTGGTTCCTAAATTATTTATGTTCTGTTTTGGTGTCTATTTTGAAAAAGGTTTATGAAAATTTGATGTTTTCTTGAGGGACTAAACTTGAAAGGCTGTGATTTTATAAGGATAAAAAAAACTTTAACTCTTAATTTTACTATAAGTGTAAGATTGTTTGAAAACAAGCCATTTGTGGAGTTTTGCAGCTATATAACTGTTGATCTATTTAACTGAAACTTGCATTTGACTTATGTTGAAGTTGATCATCCTGTATCCATATAGTTTTTGTAATTCTTTTCTCTTTTAGTTGCGGTCTCCGGATGTTTTGAAGAGTGAAGAGTATCGTCAATTGTTTCATCTTCCACAGGAAGAAGTAAGTGATTTTTCATCTCCAAATAGATATTGTAATGCTCCATGGTTTCTTTATTGGTTAGATTAGCATAGTAGGATAGAATCATAAAATAGTTGACAATCTTTATGTTGGTTCACATTTGTGACTAATGCTATCTTTTATTGTTATTCATGGTACAATGACATGATATAGTTTTCCTCTACTCTTGTTGTGTTTTGTTGTGGATGTCTAGTATTCATTCGGTCGGGTCCTCGCGAAGCTGTACATCTTTTAAAGGTTATTATGCCGTGTAAAGCATGAAGCCTCTTCCTTTTTTTAATGATTTCTTTCTTTTTATAATGCAATTTTGGTGGGAATGCTTACGCGGATGAAATAAACTAAATTATCCCTATCGAGCTGTGAAAAGTAAGGAGATAGAGTAATAGCTATGAAGTTTACGGTAAAGTGGAATACTCCTCATGCGTTCAATGCTTTATGCACCATAAATAAGGTTAGCATAACACTACAAGGGTGTCCTATAAGAATTTAGAAGGTTTAATTCAAGAAATACCATTAGGAGTGAATATTTTATCTGGAAGTGATCCAAATGGTCATATAGGGAGGGGGGCAAACAAATGTGAAGAGTGAAGCTATCCTAGAAGAATTTAGAAGGTTTAATTCAAGAAATACCTTTAGAAGTGAACATTTTCTCTGGAAGTGATCCTAATGGTCATATAGGGAGGATGGCAAACAAATGTAGAGAGTGAAGCTATCCTAGATTTTGCTTTAACCTACAATTTTACAATGGGTTAACACATATTTTAGGAAATGGGGTGGCATCCATCAAATTATTTATCTTTGGATAAGGAAATTAGATTGAAGTTCTGCATGGATGCCAGAGTCATTATTGGAAAAGCTTGACTACCTAACTAATTTTCACCCCTAGTGTTTAGCTTATCGAAGTTCAATAAAAACATATGTCATTTGTTAAATGCTTATTAAAGTAAGGGCTTGTTTGAATGAGTTTTAGTTTTTAAAAACCATTTTGTAAATCAATTTTAAAAAAGAGTTTTGAAGAAAAAAAAACATGCTTGGTAATCCAACTTTTAAAATTGTTTTAAAGTTGTACAATATTACAAATTTGCCATTAATGAAATGTATACCAATTTTCTTTGTTTTTTTCTTTTCTTCTCAATTTACAAAACTAAAAACCAAAACCTCCAAAACCTCCAAAACCTATTTTATTTTTTTATTTTTTAAAACTTTCAAATACATAATAGTGTTTAAAAATAGTTTTGTAAAATTAGACTACCAAACAAGTTTTATTATTTTAAAATTTTAAAAACTAAAAAACAGTTATATAAAATCAATTCAAACAAGCCCAAAATCTTCTATCTTTCCTTGACATCTTATTTTGTGATTTAGAATTTCTTCTCTTTTCATCCTAAATGTATTCCACTTGACTCAAGACTGTTATTCTCTGTTCTTTACTTTTAGCAAACCTGTAGGTACTTTGCTTACTAGCTTTGGTACCTAAGAATCGGTATAGCTTGTAATAAAGTAAATTTCTAGCTACACTCATTGCTTTCTCAGTACATTTCTAAGTTATCTTATATTCTTATTTTTAGCATTTTTCTCACAGTCATGCCAAAACACTCCGTTTTAACCCCAACCACATATTACAGGCCTAATGCCTATCGATTCACCAAGAATATCTCCACCTCTGGCCACCTTTCTAATCTCTTTAATCATCTCATTCAACAAACTGTTAGAACTTCCCTAGGTTTCCTTGTTAAGATCTGCCACTGCTTCAAATGCTCAGTCCTCGGTGTGTTGAGATCTCACATTAACTAGAGATATGACCAAATTAATTGTTATAAGTGTCTGGCAATTCTCACCCGAGTTAGCTTTTGGGTTTTTGTTTAGCTTAACCTAAATTCTTTGGTGATGTGAAAGACTATATAGATATGCTATGGGCCACCTATCTTTGTCTAGGCTTTAAATATTCAGTCTTGGATGTGAGAGAGTGTTAAAATTCCACATTGAATAGAGTTATGATGAAATTAATCCTTATGAGGCCTAGACAATTTTCATCCGGTGAGTTAACTTTCTGAGTTGAGTTAGACTAACCAAATTCTAAGACAACCAAACCCCCTCTAAAATCTTACTCTCAAAGTTCCTTTAATATTTTGCCCTTTGTATGTCGTGATTTGATCCTTATGATATAATAATATCTTGATTGTTTTCGTATACTCTCCTCTTGACTCTTGCACCCACAACTAGTTCCTTATCCATTCTTAATGAGTTTTTCTATCTGGTCTGAATCATCCTTACAAAATCGATTTGTAAGGTGAGAGTGTCACTCTATAAATTTTAGTCAAACCTTATCTTTAATCTAACTTGGGATTTTTTCCAACACATGCCTAACACTATTGACCTTGGTGTAGGGATATAAATGGTGGATGGTCCGCATCGATAGACTCTAATACGATAGAGTTTTTATATTGGGCCTAACTTATCCTTACATAATCGACTTGTAAGGTTAGGGGTGTCACCCTTTATAAGCAAGTCTTATCTTTAATCTAACTTAGGTTTTTCCAATACACCTCCACGCCCAACACTATTGGACTTGGTGCATGGGTATAAATGATGGTTGCTCTTGGAAGTTACGTTTAAGTTTGGGGTTGTGGTACTAGAGAAAAATTGTCAATATAAAAAGAAAAAAAAATTGAATATAGAAAATAAAGAAGTAAAATGACTTCTAAATAAAAAGGTTTTTGAAAAATGAATTATAAAGACCAACTAATTGCATTCTCTAGTACTGATTGACCAGGTAAAAATCGTTATGAAATGAACATGGTAACATAAGGAAAATTAGGAACATAATCGAGTCGAAGTAATAAAATATAAGATCGTCTCCACAAGAATTATGCTATTTTAATAAGATGAAATTCATGCTATTTGAAAAGTAAAGTCAGGGGGTTTGCTTTCGAACAAGTGAGTCGGTCCTTCACTCGAACCGACTCATGATACCACTGTTGGGTCATATCTTTGGAGGTCAACATGAGGGAGTATTTTTACATTTAGACTTTTTTTTACGAGCAACACATCTTGTGAGAGACACACCACATACTCCCAAAATCTTAAGATGATAGGTGTGTGGATTCTCTCACTTATAGAATGCTCAATCTCCACTTTTCTAATCAACATGGGACTTCCCTCACTTGTTTCTCAACAATGTATAACTCACTAATTTGGACTACAATTCCCTAATTTCTTAGGCGAGCTGGATAACAAAATTAGGCGATCTAAGTGCATTAGTTCCCTAGCCACAACTTATAATTCCTTATCTCTAGTTGATTATTAAGTTGAACAATTACTTTATTTTAGATCGGTAAAGTTAGGGCCAGTAATCCCTACTCATCTAAATTCACTTTGTAAGTTCGTCAACACCCAAAGAGCAATAAACACAAAGGTAACTGAATAGAAAATATATAATCAAACTATGCAAATGACATCAAACAATCATACGATTCAATGAAGTAAAATTAAGTTCATCCCCTAAGACTTAATCAAGAGAAATCTAGCTACTCATAGTAATACTACAAGTAGATACCATGAGTTTAGAAGAATAGTACATAAGAATCAATGTATAATGAGGTCTTCAACGGCTGAAAACTCTAATTCTTGATCTCCAATATTGCTTTGCAATCACTTTTGTATTCCAATTTCGTAACCCTTGCAAAAATGTACTTTCATTCCTTTTAAAAAGTTAAAACGTGTCCCAGAAAGCCTTGTCATCGTGCACACTATGATTCCATCGTGCACACTATGGATTGGTCAAATCACCATCGGGTACACGATGATTCTTATCATGCACACAATGCACTTTCTTCTCTTCATCGTGTCATGCATAGTGCACACGATTTTTCCAGTAAAGATTTTGCCTTTTGCTTTCTGAATTTGCACTTTTTCCTTTAAGTTCCTCTATTCTTCACTTTGATCAAATACTTGATATATCTTCTACAATTTTCTTTTGATTAACTCAAAAACACTTCAAAATGATAACAAATGCTTGTAAATATTATGTAATGACAGTGTCATCAGTGATCTGTATCGATAGACTCTGATATCATATTGAGTTTTTATATTTAACTTAACTCATCCTTATAAAACTGACTTGTAAGATGAGGGGTGTCACTTTTTATAAGTCATAGTCAAACCTTATATGTAGTCATAGACTTGTGTTTTTCCCTTTAACTGTGTATTGTACAGACTATAACACAGTATAAAGTTAATATAGAAGAAGCCTGGAGCATAAAAGAGAAGTTAATCATTTTAAAGTTTGCACGACTCTTTGTAGACATTGTAAAATGTCATGTTCCTATTTGTATTGGTATAAAATAACACTTTACAATAATAAAGTACAAAATTTTAAAATACAACTAATTTTTTTTTAAGTGTCTTATTTGAATGTGTCTAATACAAATGCAACATGACATGTCTCTGTTTTGAAGTGTAAGCGCATTCTTGGTATCCAGAGAAGTATTTGGAAGAGTATGGAATAGAAATGAGCTTGAATTTGAAATAATAAACGATAAGTACAACAGGTCATGACGTGTGAGAATACAAGGCGGATCCACAAAATACTTCTTTATACTTGTAACTATAGGACTGTGTCCATGAGTCTACTGTGATGAGCCCTTGTCATTTTACCTTGGTATTGGGTGTGCTTACTGAACATATCTAAGAGCCGGTGCCCTGATTAATATTTTTTGCAGATGATATATTGGAAGTCACAGATTAGGATCAAAGAAAGGCTTTAGATATGCCTACATCAGTAATTTTAGCACACTGATACTTTGCTACTGTACATACACTAATAGTTTTAGTTGAATAGTTGAGAGAGCTCAAGTAGAAGTTAGAATTGTGGAGCGGGCATAAGCTTTGTGAGCAAATAACTTTTGTTTAGGCAGAAAATAGATTATGAAATGATTTTTTTATCAGATAGAATATGAAATGTAATTTTTGTTGGAAGCACACCCTATTCTAGCTTTGAGGTAAAAATTGGAAAACATGCTACATATATTACAACTTTGTTTTGCTTGTACCCTATTAATATTATAATAATTGTTAGAAATGTGCATATTCATAAGTTCTTTGTTTCACACGCTTATGAAGTTTAAGGGATTTGATTCTTCTTTTCTTTTCTTAGAACTTTGTTTTACATGTACCCCATTAATATTATAATTATTGTTAGAAATGTGCTTATTCATAGGTTTTTTGTTTCAGATGTTTATGAACTTCAAGTTATTTGATTCCTCTTTTCTTTTAATTGAAGCCACTTTTTATTTGTTTATCTTTTCCTTTAGGTCCTAATTGAAGATTTTAACTGTGCCCTCCAGGAAAACATACTTATTCAGGTAATAGTATGCTGATAACTTGTTATTAAATGCTAATATCGTAATAGGTTTATGTACTTCCGCTTATCTTTTCAATTTGAAGATCGCTACTATATTTTACCTATGCCTTTAAATTTAAAGTAAAGTTTGCTTCAACATGTAGTATTTTCATCTGCTTTCCTGATAGTTTCTTAGTTGTTTGTTCTGCAGGGTCATATGTACCTATTCGTCAATTTCATTTGTTTCTACTCAAACATTTTTGGGTTTGAGACAAAGGTAAATTGCTCACATAATAGTTTATGCATTTAAACTTATTCTTTGAAATCTATTTTTTTTATAAGATCTTTGAAATCTATATGATAGAGATTGCATTTATTTCAACCTACATTATTCTTGTACATATATAAATAAATTAGTCGAAATATATAAGTTAGTAGAAATATGAAGAAACAACTGAATACTATTTTGCATAATTTTCTGTACACAGGCAATGGTACAATGCATGTACTAGGACACATAAATGCCAATAATGACTAACATACAATTAAGAAGATAATATATATAAAAAAACTGTACATAAAAAGGAGATTTCAAATTTAATTATTGTTGCAAGACAATCAACTCAAAGGATATCCGTAAAAATTATGAACATCGATTGATTCATATCAAGCTTTGACCCGAACGGTTAGGGAATGTGTGAATGAGTTTCCGAGAGCTTATTAACAAAGGTTGAAGAAGCTATGGCTTTCAAAAAACCATAAAATGAAGGTTCCATCCAAGATGAAGCATAAATCCCCCAAAATCTTGCCATACTGGCCGCTTTGTGGTGCCGTCCTAGCGGATTATGGTCAAAATACCTGTTGCAGGATTATGGCAGGAAATACCTGCTGCAATATTGACCGATATTTACTATCGTGGCAAGTCCAAAAACTGCCCCTCATGTCTGCCATGGTGCCTCGATATTTGATAATATTGAATACAACAAACAACACATATAAGGGTTAGATTTATTTACCTTCTTAATCTATTATATTGAACACCTGGCCGCGGAATATATATATATATATATATAATTCGCTTTCTAAAAGATATCTGTTTTTGTTATGTTGATCTTCATGATTATGGCTTTCTTTTAAGTCACTGGAAAAATACATAAAAAAACTCAATTACATTGCTTTTTGTTGTAAGTTAAGGCTTGCCAATCCAAGTGACTTCTGCTTTTAAGCTACATGTGGCTGAATTTTGTTTGGTTTTTTAGTTTTTTGAAACAAATCACCACTTTCTAGTTTCTATCAGTCATATATGTATTGTATTACATGTTACGCATATAAATGCATATGTATATTATATTTGTATTTAGACTTAAACATGTAAAAAGTTTTCTTTCAATTTATGCTTGCAATTTCCGAACATTTTTAATATGGTCCTTCATCATATTTCTTTTGTGAAAATGGACATGATTTGATGATGTGGATAATTCTATGCTGATTCGCAGCTCCTCAATATTAGCCACTAATTAAATACCTTCAATTATTTTTGTTAAAAAAAAGTATTATATATTTAGAAATCTCAATTATTTGTCTTTCAACTTCATATTCATCACCCCTCACGTATCTCAATCCACAAACCCAGATTTCCTTCTCACCCCTAAGGCTTTTCAACCCCATTCTTCATCACCTACCGTGACTGTAAACAAGATCAGAAATGAAACGCTAAATCAGATCTGAATGTTGATGGAGTCAAAATTAGACAGCAACAGCAATTTCCTCTTGTGCCGCATTTTCAGATCTCATTTTCTTTTCCCTCAATTTCTCCTCCATCTCACCAACCAGTTAAACCTTCTGTTGGATCTTGATTTTGTATTTCAATCGAACCAAGTTTTGTCCTTAACGATTCATGGTGTCAATTTTATGGTTTTCGTCGCGGATCTTGATCTGTATTTTCAATTGGGGTCTGTGATTCTTCAACAACAAAAAAAGGGGTCTGAGCATTCAGTTAGGTTGTTCCAGACAAGTATCTAATTGGTAACAAGTTATATACTCTACACAACAAAAATTGAATTTGGATAAAAAATCATATGAGGGTATGTTTGGTGTGTTATTGAAGAGGTTGAAAAATGCTCCGGAAGAGTCAGAGTGATGAAGTTAAGTTTCTGGAGCAAGAAAGATTATGTGCACTTGTTTAAAAGTTTGAAGTGTTTTCATTTTTCTTTTTTACAAATATTATTTTAAAAATAAAAAATGATTAATAGAGATAACTAGTTGATTAAAAATATGTTCTAATGAGCCAACGAGTAATATGCATAATCACACATACATTGTCATTTTATGTCCACTTCAACAAAAAGACATATGAGGGGCTAAATTGAAAGTGTTTTGAAATTCCAGGGTTAAATTGAAATCAAAATAATAATCCCTATTGCAGGGACCATTGTATAATATATAGACACGCACACACATATAGGCATATGTGTATGTATATTTGTATACTAAGCAGATACATATTTATGTATATACATTCATATGCATTACTCACTCATTCATGCATACATACACGATATTTAAAGTGTCTGGAGTTTTGTTAATCTGATGCCATTGAATATGGATTTTAAAGTCCAGTTTCATATTTGTAATAACGATGAGTCTTTTAACTTGTGGTTTTGATTTTAATTTTCAATAAAGCTGCACCTAAAAATCTCAATGCTTCATGTTTTAGAGAATTATTCCTCTCCCTGAAATCACAGGCGTACGGAGGGCAAAGACAGCTGGGATATTTCCCAATGCCATTGAGATTCTTTCCGGAAGCAAGAAGGTGTGTTAGACATTGAGCAGCACTAATGCTACATTGTATTCCAATTCACTTGTCACATAGTATGATTTTCACACTTGTCTCTCTTTAACGTTGCTGAAATGTCTTAGTCCACTTATTTCTTTGACAGCACTTCTTTGCATCCTTTCTATCCCGTGATGACGCTTTTAAGATTATTAATGACGGATGGTTGCGACAGGGAAACGATGCCAGAGTAATAATGGAACAGCAGGTATTTTACTACAGAAATCTGTCACTATATTAACTGTTACTCTTCTGTTCCCTTTTATGGTCATTTTTTTATTTTTTACACATACCAAGAAAGCTAATCAATATTATTACTTTTCATACAATAATTCTCCTTTTACCTATAATATCCTTAATTATTTATTACATTCATTTTTTTTCTCTCTCTCTCTCTCTCTCTCTCTCTCTCTGTAATAATTACATAGGAGTAATTTTGACAAAAATGCAGTTAATACTACCTTGAATTTTGCAAGTGACAATTAAAAAGGAACAAAAAGTTATCAAGAAAGTGACGCTTAAAAAAGAACGGAGTGAGTAATTAGCTTTTGTAGTATGTAGCAATACAATGTTCTACATTGGTAATATGGCGGGTTCTAGGAAAGAATGGTATTCCTCTTCTACTATAGTAATATGTTGATGGATAATGAATCTGGTTTAAAATTAGAGAGGAAGCCATGGAGAAGTCCAATAGTTGAGCTACATCAAGATCTGGTACGGCTTACAAGTCTTTCCAATTGGCTCTTGTGGTTAGTGACAAGACACATTTAGGATGGGCTTTCTTAGAAAATCCCTGGTTGATAAGACTAAATTTGGAATTCATCTTGATTAGAGACACCGGCACATCCCTAGAGTATAGGAATTTCAAGCTAAATGCTAGTGTAACCAAGACTAAATTTGGACATTGAATATGTTTTATGTATTTAGTGAAAATAAATTCTGTTATTGATAGTGGCTATAGCTGTCATTAACTAAATATTAAACTACAAATAAGTGAAGCCTATATTCTTCCTTAAAACGGTTGTGATTGGAGAAGTTTCTCAAAGAATTTTATAAATTGAATGTATATTCTTCTGTTTTTTTTTTTCATTTAAAGGATTATTATTCTTTTTCCTCTTGAGAACACGTGACTGTCTTTCTCAGAGTGCATTCCATTCCTATCACATGTTATACAAGATTGTTCCGTTTTAGCTATTATTTTCACTATTCTGTTTCCTGTATAATTGAAATACTTGTCAGTAAAAATATCTTAAATCACAGTTAGTTGGTTGAAATTGCACTAGTTTTACCATTGCATTCATATTGTTATTTTACTTCAGGAATCAATGTCGGAGTCCAGCGGCCAAGAGGTTGGATTCGTAAATGTTGAAAATGTCAAAAGTTCTGATATACTTGACAATGAGGCACTTTCTACTGACCCGTATGTCCGTGATCATGAGTTGTTGCTCTAAAAGACATTATTTTATATGTGACTCATATACACTTTACTCATGTGTGTGAATCAGGAGCGAAGGTACTTCTATTTGCAAAGATGTGGGAGTTCCATCCATTGTTGAAGAAGGCCCTATATTGATGGTTGTTCCAGAGAAGCAATCCAGTGTTGAAGAAGTTGCTGAGTCTGAATTGAATAGTAATAACCCCCCTAGAGTGAGTTGGAGCTGGAATGAGGAGGATATTGATGCTCCGACAAGTGAGTTTGGAAACATACCTACACTATATATTTTGGAATCACGAGTTTGGTAACATAGCTTATATGTATGTATTTTGGATTCATGTTTATGCACGAAAGTTTGTAGTCATTTAAAAATTGATCTGAAGGAAAGATCTCAATTATTTGTTTAGAAGTTATTCAAGAGATGTCTCAAACCATACATAATGTAGTTAATGGATGTTATTAAAATTTTATTGTCTAGGTTTAATTTATATTCTTCCATATGACACCTTAGGAACACATATTACCCACTTTCCCTGCCTTTTTGCAAATATGATTTTCATCTTTGATAAATAGTTTCCATTAGGATTATTCAGGGATGAAGATATATGCAAAACTCTTCAAACCAGTATTTTGAATATGACCGAAGGCTTGGTTGTTGATTTGCAATCTCCCTCAAGTACATCACATTTTTCATTGAATGAAGAATTGTCATTTCCTTATGCCTTGATTCTTTACATAGTTTAGTGTGGCCAGTAATTGGCACTGTTAGAATGCAAGAAAATACATTATAATATATATGATATTATATTAGAGTATTTTAGTTTTTCTCCTTGGATCAGTTTCCAATCTTAGATTATTTCCTAGGATTAGTCTTCACATAGTAATTTATGCTTATTTCTTGATTTTCCCATTTATTAGGATTAGGAGTCTTGTATCTACAGGGGTTAATATTTAGTATTATGTATCTAACAAGTATCAAGTTATTATGAATAATATTCAAGCTCTTATTGTTTCCCTCCTACTTGTATCTAAAACCCATAATGTCAAATGGTATCAAATCCTGGTTCAATCCTTTGTGATCTGTCCTGTCACAAGGACTTTCATCTGATGAAGCCCACTATTTCCGCATCTACGTTTTCTGTACTCTAAATTACAAACCGTATGAAGGAAAAATAGAAGGCTATTTCAAATAAAATTCTTACGGTGAGAGTCAGTAGTGATTTCTCTAGTTTGCTGTTAGGTAGTTTGATCCGGTGTGCTTCATTGGATTCTGTAAGATATCTTTTTGGGTCTGAAATCTGATTATGTTGGATGTTATATTTTATTTTTTAAATAGTTAGTTGGTAACAAGCTTAAAGCTTACTTAAGCTTGAGAGGGAGTTTTCTAAAATATCTCATAATATCTACAATATTATGTTAGTATCTGAGTTTTTCTTGTAGGACCAGTTTCTAATTTCGACTGTAGTCAATTGCTTTTGTGTTGGCCGCAATCCCAGTGGCGCATCTCGTCACGGCGGTCATGTGCCATGCAGTATGGAGAAGCGGCTCAGATTAGGGTTGTGGCTGTTTAGGGTTTTAATTTTAAGGTTTTTTTTTTCTTTTCTTTTTACTGTGGGGTAATATTCTCAACTCACTGACTGACCTTTCAACTCTCCTATGCTTTTAAAATAAGAAAAATAGAGCTGGTGCGGTAGTAAAACAGTGCCACTCCCTCTGTTATTTCTTCTCCTTCTCTGCAACTCAGGGTCCCTTCCCTTCTCTGCATTTCTGCTCAACAGTATCCTATTCTTGAGAAAACAAATTTGTTTCTTGATTTGTTTGATTATTATCTTCTAGGGTTAGTGTTTAGTCTTTTGTATTAAGACACTATCAATAATAATAATAATAATAGTAAGAAAGTTCTTATTATTTCTCTCCCACTCATCCAAAACCCATAACTATAACATACACCTCAAGTGTATTTACATATTCGTGTTTATGTATATTCTCACATTGCAGTGCGTCCAGTATTTTTTAGAATATTTGTTCATTAGTTCATGCACTACTACTGTATTTAAATGCCCATTTTTCAATCATGAAATGTATGAATGTCTTCTTTGGTTGTTTCTGTAAATTGGTGCATATATGTGTAAAAACTAATAGGAAGCATTGTATGCATGTGCAAGTAAGAAACACTTCATGTGTAAATGTCCATCATATGCATCAATCCACTTTGTTTTAGCTTATATATGCAAAGAGGCTGATGATTTGAGCTTATTTTCTGTTATGCAGCCCCAGAAGCTTATACGTGTGTTGCAGAATCAACATTTCCGGTATTATCTTATTTGAAATTATTATTTCTGATTGTACTTTTTGAAGTTTCCATGACTAATTTGATGATATTAACTTTCAAATTTATGAAGTCGTTCTCAGTTTTTAATTTACAAACTACAGATAAAGGTTGAAGACTTCTTTAGGTACTTTTTCTCGGATGATGCTGTAAATTTTCTTGATTCTTTCCGTAAAAGATGCGGCGATAAAGGTAGCCTGCGTGAAACTCTTAAGCATATACTCCCGTTGATCACTATTATAAGTGAATAAATGATCTCAAATCTTGGTCAATATTATAAGCAAAAGTCAATAACTTATAAACTATTTAATGCTAATATTCCTTATATATTCTTCATTGAATTCAAAAACATTTAATCACAGTTGATCAATTAACTATCAAAATGGATAATTTAGTAAATTTAATTTTTATTTTACATGAAATCTAGAAAATTAACCACACTTAACTAACCTTTATCAATGTGAAATTAGTTTTTTTTGTGTATATTAGTGACCGGAGAGGAGTACATTTCAATTGCCATTTTCTTTTTCTAGTCTTGTTTGCTTTCCTCTCTACCATTTAATATATTTTCTGGGAATGAGTAGTTAACTGATGTCTTTTACCATGCTTTGTTGTTTTGGGGAGGATGATATTTTCTATTTATTTTTATTTCAGATTTTAAGTGTGCTTCATGGCATCCTCAAGAGAAATTTGGATATTCCCGTGATCTGTCATTTCAACATCCAATAAAAATTTATCTTGGTATGCTTCTGTTGGTTTATATCACATATACAGTGTATAGTTTCTTGTTCTTTCCCTAGCTTAGTTTTGTTCTCCCTTAATAATTTTACAGGTTATTGAATATTAAATAGTGGAGCTTGAACTCAAATTTTAAGGGAACCAAAGTAAATGGCCAAAATGTTAAACTAATTTAGAATTTTTAATAGGATCATGGCCATCAACACCGTCTTCATAAAATTATAAATCGATTATGCTTTATATATCTAAAGCCTGAAGTAAATTTTTAATACTAAGTTGACTAAATGCAATATAGAGAATGAAACTATTAGAAGCAAAAGCTACACAAGTACCCACTTCTTATAAAACTGTGCATTAATGTGACAAATAAATTTAAGTGAGTGTTCTAGTTGAAAAGCAGTGAAGCTCTACGTCGAAGAACAAATGGGGACATTTCCCAACATCTTACGTTGGACACTAATACTCTTTCTCTGACAGTTTCTACGAATTTTGAAAATGTTTGAGAAGCTGTTCCTTTCTGCCATTTAACATGCTTGTTTTTCCCTTTCAGGAGCAAAATTGGGTGGTTGCCACGAGGTTCAGAAATATCGAGTTTATAGGAACAGGTTAGTGCTATGACTTTTGATTATCAGTACAATACTTTGCATTAGTTTATCTTCCCTTTTATGTTCTCTTTTTTCTTTTAGGAATGAAGTTACTGCGCTGAATAGATGAAATAAATGATGTTTTAGAAAGTTATTTTATATTGACATGTATCTGTTACTTTATCCAGTCATTTGGTTATACAAACATCGCAAGAAGTTAGTGACGTCCCTTATGCAGATTATTTTCAAGTTGAGGTACAAAACATCTCGAGACATTGAATCATTAGGCATAATATACTAGCTTTTTATTTATTTTGAACATCATAAATTGTTTTAAATTAAAAACAGAGTCTTGCATGTTGTTTGTGTGTAGTGTTACTGCTCATTATCAATGAGTACTTTCATACTTTTCTAGCTTTTCAAGTGATTTTTTTGCCATATCTAACACTCTTCATTCCCTATTTATCTATAATTCTACATTATCATAAAAATGAGATCCCCCCTGGTGTTTTTTTAACCATTTTGCCAGATCAAAATGGCTGACGTTTTGTTTTAATGGTTTTGCTATATAACTACTGGTGTTTTATTTAAGAACTTGATGGCTATAAAATGTTTGTTGAGAAATGTGAGGGGACTAGGGACTAGATCACTGCGACAGCTATGCACGAGCCTGTTTCACTGAGGTCTGTGGAGGATGACTTTCAGCTTAACTGAAGTAACATGACATGAACAGAGAGGCTGTTATTAGAGTTGAAACATGAAAGCAAGTGAACATCAGCAAACAATTCTAGGAGCCAGATTGAATAAACTGTTCTCAACAGAAACTCAGAAAAAAGAAAAGTTGAAATGATGGCCTTGAATAAACTATGAGGCAGCTTGAATAAGTTTTTCAACAAACAGTGTAGTACACTTGGAAAACAATTTGCACATTTTTCCCTGATAATGATGATTGCGGTACACGAAAAGTTTGATTGATGTTGTCATTTTTCAACATAAATGACAAGTAGTTAGGCTACGAACATTTATAGCATATCTGAAAGAATGATGGTGGGGTTGGAAATAAGTTATGTTGGAAAGCATTGGGACATGGAATTAGTGTATATTCCGTTGTCATTTCTTGCATTTTTTTGTGCCCCACGCGTTTTGCCCCCACTCCACTAGATCAAACTGGCAAAAAAGAAAGGTGTTGTTGTTTCTTGAGAGAAGGCTAATATTTTAATCGTCAAAGTTTGGGACAATTGGGTTGTAATTGTGCTTTGTTTTATTTATTGAACATTTCTATCTCTCTGTTTTAGTAACTTTGTATTTCCCTATCCAATCAATTGTCAGTTTTTACTTATGACTTGTTTCTTTTATGAATTTCCAGGGGCTGTGGAGTGTAGAGAGAGACAAAGATGAATCAAAAGAACGCTGCAATTTACGGGTATATGTGAATGTGGAATTTTCCAAGAAAACTATCTGGAGAGGTATGGTTTTTTATAATACATTCTGTAAGAATATTCTATTGGGTTCCTTTGTAAATAATATTTTATATGTACTCATTTGAATTATGTTTGATTTATAATGAATTTTGTATCATCGTAAATCACCGTGCTTTATAAAATATGGTACTCATTTCTATTATCAACATTTGGGGGTAGGTTCCTAAGAGTCTTTGATTTCTTCCATGGTGGTGTATGTTGGTCATACCAAAGAGCATGGCCTAGTTGTTTTCGAGATAAGATCTAAAAGTAAAGAAAAACATCTCTTATTTGCCTCAGCTTGTGGGCCACCCACCATTTATGTCCACGCTCCAGATATCCACTCTTGGGCACCATTTATGTCCACGCTCCAGATATCCACTCTTGGGCGTGAGTGGATGTGTTAAAGAGTCCTACATCGGACAATATCTGGGACAATATATGGCTTGATCATATGTTTAAAAGTGGGGGCAATCCTCACTTTACAAACCGATTTTGTAAGATTGAGTTAGCATGAACAACACGTCCTAAGAGTCATAAACTATGTTGAAGTTATGGGTTTTTTATTAAAGAAGAGAAATAATATGAACAACGCCCAAACAGGGAGAGGAGAGGCCAGCAAACACACAGGAAAAAGCTTTGTCGCAAATGGCTTTCCGGGAAAGCGGCCCATGTAACTCACATGCTGGAGAAGATGTGTGTCTGTGATGGTGCGGGAGAGCACATGACTGAGGGGATGGTGACAGCGCTTTGGCGCCGTGCAGATCATCGGGTTCTGCTTCTACTGAAGACCTCAAAACATAATAACAATCAAGTAGTATAAGATACCCTAACATTAGAAACTAATCTTACACTAAAATACTCTAACATGATATCAAGATATTTTGAGATACTTTTATGGCATCATTTGATCCATGTAGCGGATCTCATCTAGCAGGATAAGACTTGATTGCTTGTTTATGATGAATTTGAACTTTTATTGATTCTAAGTGGGTGAACAATAACAGGCAAAATAGTACAATCCACAGTTGATGAATGTAGAGATGCTTATGCAACGTGGATGGACATGGTATTCTTATGTTTTTATATTGTACTTTTTTAGTTTGGCTGCTCTTCCATGTTTTGTTTTAAATGTCGGTTTAAGAATGTGTCAATATTCCTTTCAGGCACACGAGTTCTTGAAACAGAAGAATCTTGTAAAACAAGGTATGGTGTTATATTTTCTTAAATTTTGAAGTGCCTTTTTCCTTCCATATAATTTTGACGTCAATAAAATGTCCTATATTTTAAGATTTATAATTTACTTTTTCTGAGGCAGAAAATGTTCCCATTGCTGCTGTAGTTCAAAATGGAAAAATGAATTTTGACAGAGAAGCAAAGATGGGAGAATCTTCAGAAGGATCACAGGATCAAAGTAATCCTACAAGGGGACAAACTACATCCAATGTCATTGATGCTATTCACAATGTTAGTTCTCAATTGCAAGGAAACTTCATTGACACGTCGTCTGTTCCATCTTTGTTCAAAGAGTTTGCGACAAAGATTAGGTCATCTTTGAAAAGTCAGAGCAATCTGTCACTGCTCCTAGTTGCTATTTTTGCTCTGATTTTCGTCATGCAGGTGTGTACTTAAAACCTTAAAAGTTTAGATTTACGTCTTTTCTTGCTTTGTGGATTAGTCATGAAGTTCAGGCAAGAACTTCAGACTAGCAGTACTTATTTGTTTGGTACCAAAATTATATTGTTCATCAAAATTGTTGCTGCAATTACTAGCATCAAAATGCTGTAGTCAACATTTAGCCTTTTTTTTTTCCGAAGAGGAGCATTTAGCCATTTTTTTTTTCCGAAGAGGAGCATTTAGCCAATTCCATTTGACTGTTTAAGTTATAGTGCACTTGTGCTGGTTTCCTTCTTTCTGATCAAACAAAATTATTCAAGTTTTGCTAGTGTTCTAAAAGGGAAGTAAATGTAAATCCCTTTGTAAGTGCTCTTTTAGTCTTAAAGGTCTTTCCTACCTTGGACCGGGCATCATCCTCTCGCCCTAAATTTCATTTTACTATAATTATTCAAGCCCTTTTTTTCACATAATAAAAGGGAAAACTGAAGAATCTTAATTTGGTATTTTAGCTGTTCAATTATGATATAATGGAGAGTGATTCTTGGCCCAACAATAAAATTGTTTCCTTGTTAGGTCATGGGTTCAAAGTGGTAGTCTAGTGTCCTAGGCTGACCTTTTAATATTAATTAGGACTAAAAAGAACCACCCCCGCGTAACCCTTCAGTTCCCTGGTTTTATGTCTTTCAGCTTGATACCTCTTGTAATCTTGTTTGAGTATTCTGGTTTATTTATTCTTCAAAATCAACAGTTGTTATGATTTGAATTTCAGGGCTATTCTATTTTAAGTATTGTTGCACTTTTGCAAATCAGCTACTTCCATTGTCAGGCTTAACAATTAACTTTATTCTGTTGCAGCAGTTTAGCATACTTGTGCTCTTGTCCAGACCTCAACATATACATATGAACTCTCCTGTAGACTTTATGAATAAGATGGACAGTGGAGTAACTAGAAGTTCTTCAGAGATAGCGTGGCTAGAGAAAAGAGTTCATCACCTTAAAGATGAGATGGACATGGTTGAGACTAGGCTTGAAAGAATGCGGTATGAACACGCACTCTTAAAAAAGCAAATAAATGATCTAGAACATAAATAGCACTCTCGCTATGTATATAATACTACTAGTATATATTATCTTTGTAATTCATATATCATGGGATGTGATATGTATGTAGCTTTAAAAATCGATAATTCATACCTAATTGTAAATGATGACTTTATGTTGGAAAATGATTGTCTCCCGTGAGCTATTTCACAGGAGAGGGAGCAGTGCTGATCAGCACCCTTCAAATGTAATCAACCTACTAATCTCTATTAATCTCTTGTTCTTTTAATAGTTTTAGCTCTTTCTCTCTCCTCAATATGTGGTTGGTATTTCGCTTGAGGTAAAGTGTACCGGAGAGAAGCCTCTCCCCTTTATGTTATGCCTAAACTATTTGAAAACAGGATGAGGTTTCAACAGCGTTATAGTATCAAAATTCCGTGTTTGGTTAACAAAATAAAGTTGATAGGATAATATTTTATTTGGTTTAATTAATCTCCAAACTATTTGGAGATTTTTAAATAGGTTGTTGAACTAAAACAAATTGAGATTGGATATATGAATTTGTTAGTAATTTGTTAGTAACTCGTACCAATTTTACAAGTATAAGGACTTATTTAAAATTAATTTATTGTTTGAACTTAAATAAATAAAGTAATTTGGGAGTCTTTAAATATATATTTTTGACATCTTAAGAACTCATTTAAAATTGGAAAATGCTTGTTACACCCTTAGGTCTTACGTCCCACACCTTTGGAAAAGTCTTGCCTTTATGCCTACACTACCATCTCCACAACACGCTGCTGAAAGAACGCTGAAACGTCCTCGTTGTGGTCATCTCTAGTCTCAAGTACCTCCTGATTAGTTGTCCTAGGTGGTCTTCAAGGAGCGTTTGATGTTATGATAATGTGTGACACCTTATAGAACCGTGTCATATAGCAGTATGTTGTGCAAGAACTAGTACCATGTGATACTCCTTTGGTATCATATGACACTCGAAATTGTTAAGTATCACATCAGGATTTCTGTGGCGGACGGTGAGAGGAGCAAACTCATAGGAGGTATCCGAATAATATGCAAATATCCAAATTGTCGCATCACTCACTCGAGTAGATAAGAATACATATGAGACGACCCACATGCCAGTCGTCTGGAATTTAACGAAATAACGTCAATGGACGCGTCTTGCGGTGACTACCGTATGGGTAGAAGCAAATGTCATTTGTTTTTAGATGATCAAGATGCACTCTGAATGATTCGATCACATTATTCCCGTTGTACAAGGAAATGCGACAGCACGCGACCATCTCTAATGTATGTAGGAAAAGCTTAATATTTGGTGATGCGAGGGAAGTAGGAGATGATCCAACCCTGAAAATGATTCTGATACAATATTAATAACAAGTGTAAGAAATGAAATATGAAGGTATTAGTAACAGTAAATTACCGTAAGCAGCATGCAACTTCTTGTCATCTGCTTTGTCCATCAAAGACAATCCTCGTCCAACTTCGAGTACAGGTAGACCAAACAGGCGCCTCCCAATTGTAATCGTGAACCACAATCAAGTCGATGAAGTATCGAAGGTAGATCATATCGATATAGGTTTCATTTTTGTCCACAAACATGGGCAAATCAACCAAGAACAAGAGGTAACGCCTCAAGCACAAGTTTGATGGTGTTCAACCTATATATCACCACCTTCGGAATCCATAACCCACAGTAGATGGTCTTTATAAAGTTTTTAAAAACAATTAAATCTTACATAAACACCTCTTGTGTCAGCTGCCTCCTTTGAGGCCTCAGCCGGGTCAGCCCCCAAATGGGTGACCATTATCTCGACTGATCCTTCTATGACCCTAATAATTTTTTCCTTATAAGATACATGAGACGTGAGATTGAAGGTGAGAAAAAACACAAGAAATGAGGTTGAATTATGTTGACTTTTTCTTTGTTTTAAAATTCTTTGGTCAGTTTCTAAACATAAATTATCGAATCTGATTCAATCAGAGGTAGGCAGTGAATATGAAATGCAAGAAAGAAGAACACAAAGAGTTATCATAGTTTCTCACACAACTTGAGAGTAATTCAGTTTCCTTGTACTTACAAGATATTTTTACTATAATCATACAAGACTACAATTTGCTCAAGCACACAAGCAAGAGATTTTCAATGCTCAAACACCAAGAAAGAGACTTATATGCTCAACCACACAAGCAAGAGACTAAAAATGTTCAAACACCAAAATAAGAGACTTATATGCTCAAGCACACAAGTAGGAGACTTCAAATGCTCAAACACTTGATAAGAGACTTCTAACAATCTACCTAACAGATACATGATTGTTTGAAAAAATACACTCGATATACAATCAGAGGTGTATAAAGAATACAATACAAATAGACTCTTCTAAAACTTAGGGATTTCTAATATATACAAGGATAAGAAATCCTAAGTTTAACTTGTGCTTTTATGTTGATAGAGTAACTTATCTTTGAGTGTAAATTTGTATATTTTTCTTCAAGTCTTCAGCACCTTAAATAGAGAAGTAAAAGAAAGAGTCGTTGAAGATTCAACACAAAAGAGTCCTTTGAGGAGCTTCAAAAGAGATGTTGAGATGTTTCACCAAATATTACCTGGCGCGAACAAATTCGAATAGGACTCCCTCATCTGGCTCTCCAGCTCCCAAGTTAGACTTCCTCCAGCAGGTCCTCCCTAGACCACCTTCACTAAGATAATCTTCTTCCCCATGAGTTGTTTCACTTTTTGATCCTCAATCCTGATAGACAATGCTTCTACAGTCAGATTCTCTCACTTGGACATCGTCCATCTGGATAATAGGCGACGGATTGGGAATATACTTGTGAAGCTAAGACACATGTAAGACGTCATGCAAATTCGAAAGAGACAGGCGCAAGGCCACCCTATAAGAAACATCTCAAATCCTCCGGGAAATATGATAGAGACCAATAAAATGAGGAATGATCTTATTGGACTTCAAAGTTATCCCAACACCGGTCATAGTTCTCAGAAACACATGATCGCCCTCATGAAATTCCAGATTCTTCCTCCTCTTATCGTATAACTTTTCTGCCTACTTTGAGATGCCTTCATCTTCTCTTGGATAATCTTCAATTTCTTTGTAGTTTGTTGAACAACCTCTGGTCTAAGAACAACTTTCTCTCTCCATATTCTTACCAACAAAGAGGAGTCATACACCTCCTTTCATACAATGCTTCGAACGATGTCATTCCAATACTCGAATGATAATTGTTATTATAAGTAAACTAAATCAATTTTAGAAAACTATCATAATCACCTTCTTGCTCTAAGACACAAGCCCTCAAGAGATCTTCCAAAGACTAAATAGTCCTCTCAGTATGACCATCAATATGTGGATGATAAGCAGAACTCATCTCCAGCTTAGTACCCAAAGCTCCCTGTAAGCTCTCTCAAAATATAGAGGTGAACCTTGGATCTCTATCTGACATAATACTGGATGGTATACCATGAAGCTTCACAATCACACCAATATAAATCTCATCTAGCTTCTGCAATGGAAAACTGGTCTTAATTAGAATGAAGTGTTCCAATTTAGTCAGCCTATCCACGATCACCCAAATCAAATTAAACCCCTTAGAGTATTCGGTAATCCAAACAAAATCCATTGATATACTATACCACTTCCATTTGGGAATATCCAACAACTGCATTAATTTATACAGCTTCTGATGCTCAATCTTTGACTTCTGACAAGTCAAACATGAATAAACATGAATAACAAACTAAGTAACATATCTTTTCGTTAGCTGATGACAGGTGATAGACCAAAGCCACATCCAACTTTTGACTCTCTCTAATCTCATCAAGGAAGACACTAGTCATCTTTAACATACCCAACTTTACATTATCTGCAGTTACCCCACACATCAAACTCAAATCTCTAAATTCTTTAATCAAGTCCAACTCTCTAACCATCAATGTCGCCATGTGCAAGGACTTTTGGCTCAAAGCATCTGCTACAATGTTGGTTTACCATTATGGTAGTTCAAGCCAAAATCGTAATACTTCAAAAATTCCAACCATCTTCTCTACCTCATATTCAGCTCATTCTGATCAAATAAATACTTCAAACTCTTGTGGTCGCTGAATACTTGAAATTTATAACCATACAAGTAATGTCTCCACAACTTCAACATAAAAACTATAGTTGTCAACTCTAGATCATGAGTAGGGTAGTTCCTCTCATGAACTTTCAGTTGTCGTGAAGCATAAGCTACAACATGTCCATTTTGCATAAGTATACCACCTAACCCCGTCTTGGATGCATCATGATATACTACAAAAGGTTCCTTCAGATATGGAAATACCAACATTAGCATCGTTGTTAACTTTTTCTTCAATTCTCGGAAATTATCCTCACACAACATGTCCCACACAAAGGCTTAACCCTTTTGAGTCAACTGATTCAAAGGCAAGGCCAACTTAATAAAACCTTAGATAAATCTTCTATAGTAACCAGCCAACCTTAAGATACTTCTGATCTCTGTAATTGACTTTGGAGCCTCTCGTCGTAGCATTGCATCTACCTTAGAAGGGTCCACTGCTATACCGCCATCGAAAATAACATGACACCTCTCGTAACCAGAACTCACATTTTGATAACTTGACAAACAACTTCTTGTCTTTCAACACTTGTAGTTCAGTACGAAGATGTCCAACATGGTCTTCATATCATTTAGGATATACCATAATATCATCAATAAATACTACCACAACTAATCCAAATAAAGATGGAAGATCCTATTCATTTACTCATAATGACCGTATCGTGCCCTGAATGCAGTCTTCGGGATATCTTCATTCTTCACTCGAATCTGATGATAGCCCGACCTCAAGTCGATCTTACTAAAAACATAGGCACCCACTAATTGATCCATAAGGTTGTCGATCCTGGGAAGAGTATACTTATTCTTGAAGGTAACCTCATTCAGCTGACGATAGTTAACACATAATCTCATATTGTCGTATTTATTTTCATTAACAACAATGGAGTTCCCTAAAGTGATACGCTTGGTCTAAAAAATTTCTTCTCAAACAGATCTTTTAACAGAATCTTCAGCCCAACTAACTCTGAAGCAAACATTTGGTATTGTGCCATCAATACATGTCTATTATCAGGTACTAAATCTATGATGATCTCTTCTGACTCCGGCGGTAAGTCGCAAATGTTCTAAGGAAACACGTCAGGAATTCACACACCACATGCATATCACAAGCCACAACATCGCATCCCACTCTCGAGGAAGCAAACATCACGATCACCTGATCGTCCTCCCTTGACGATATCTCGACTTGACCGACAGAATGAAACTCAAATATGTATACTCTTCTGGTTCACAAAATAACATAGCTTCAATAACATATGAACTCTCGCAATCAGCAGACTGTTAAACCAATCATCCACGCCATAAGAATCTTAGAGAACCATAAGCTTCTCCCCCATTTGTTTTGATCCTGCTCCTGCTAGCAAGCATATAGAAAAATAGACGAGTACCGACAGTGTTTCACACACATGTCACATACTAGGAAACAAATAAGGTCACAAACCTAACCGGATGGACCGACCTGCTCTGATACCACTATGTAACACTCTAATGCCGACTCGATATTTAATAAAATGGTTCAAATAAAAATCACATATTAGAGTGTCATGCATGCTTCACCAAAGCTAAAAAGTCTTAAATACCAAATAGCCATGTAAAATAAGCAGCGAAATCAAACGAGTCAAACATAAAGTCTCAACATCAAACTTCAACATAAAAACAAAACATAACACAAATGAAGGAAGACATCCCATCCCCAGTGCTACATATCATAGCGACTCCTATAAGACCCAATGCCCAAATCTAAAGGGGAAATCAACTTCATCCCCTAACTCATCAGCTACTCATGTACCTGATTGCTTGTACTCCTGGGAAGCACAAACGCCACAACAACAAACTAGGGTGAGAATATATCTAACAAATGTTAACAGTGAAATTTAGCAAGGTTGGATAGTAATAACGAATATAACAACATTTTCAATCACAATCAAACAAATCATAATGAAAATGTAATGAAAGCCACCATCTTCATCTCAAATGTATGTGGTACCAAATTCATTGGGATCAGATATATGTTATTGATATTACCATGTCTCTGGTTCCTCTCTGAACTGTGTCTCTCTCTCTCTAGACGTGAGACCATCATAGTCCCTCTCTGAACCAGGTAATCACTGGACCAAAGTCCTACCTATTTGTGAAATACATGAATGTGTGATTCTAAACAACACAACACACAACATCATCATCATCATCATCTCGAAAATCATAACAAAAACACAAGTCTCAACATTTTCAAAAATCGTAACAAAAACACAAGTCTCAATATTCTCAAAAAGGTTCCACTCTTGAACCTATTATTTGCCAATTACATACCTCAATGTATCCCTCTATGGGTTACTATACTTCAAACGCCAATGCAACCATCGTTGTAATTCTTCTGTGGATTACTATACTCATAAATACATTTTTAAAACAATTTAATTATTTCATCTAAAATGGTAAAATTATGTTTTTACCAAATATTCTCAAGTCATCAAAAACTCAAAAAGTTTCGAAGACTGATCATTTCTCAAAAAATCTCATTTTCTAAAAAACTCTCAAAAACTCATATTTTCTCAAAAACGCATATTTTTTCAAAAACTTTTTATTATTATTGTGTCGGACCCTCAACAGTGTAGTGACTAGCAATTTCCTCAATTTACTCAAAAGTAATCATAAGATCACCAAAAAGACTCTAATATCACAAGATGTTCCAAAATGCCACTGAATGACTCCCAAACTCCAAAAACTCGAGGAAATGCTCAAAAATTTGGATAACTTTAAAATGCCCGAAGAAGTCAGAAAACACAAATTCTCTCAAAAAGTCAAAATCGAACATTGTCGGCCGCCAACGTGACATCGTCGCGGCCCACTCGCAATCGCTGAAACCCGCATCGTCGCGAAATCGCAAGCACGAGATCTTGTAGTCACCGTCGTGTGACTCATTTGTTGCTAATGCCTCAAGGTCGGTCTGCCGCATGGCTCCGATCGCTTGTCGCCTTCTTTCATATGCAGCTCTTCCACACACCACCATCTGTGCGGTCGAATCCCCCCCCCCCCGACCGATTTTTCGAAGTTTCTTTCAAAAAATGATTTTTCATAAAATAGCTTAAAAATTAAGTTTCACTTGATTTTGAGAAATTTTCTATAAAAGCAGCTGACTTAAAAAATTGGGGAAAACAGGTCAGAGTCCTCATTACCACATATTGGGGAATCAAACGAACCAACGGAATCGTTCGATTTCCCGGGGAAAAATCCCAACTCAACGTAAACCAAAACAACAAAGAAGCAGATCATCACAATACATAGTTATTACATTAAACAATAACTTATAGAGGCCTGGGGGAATTTATTTCAAATCCCTTATTTGGGTCTTAGAGCAAACACGTAAAAACACACAAATCCACATGATTCACAATAATCAAGAAAACATCATAGATCATTCATTAGATAAAGGGAAAATAAGGGAAACTCATAAAAATCCTCAAACATGAAATCATCCAAGAGTAGACAATTCCCCCTACCTCAGATTTGCAGAAAGGTTGGTTCTTCTAGAAGTTCTTTGAATCTCTACTCCCAAACCTTCACTTTCTCCCAAAATTCTCTTTGCCTCCTTTCACGCAATATCACATTGGATTTCTACCTACTTCTTCCCCACTCTTTAGTATTTAGTTGGCCTTACTTTTTGATATTATACTCTTTGCTAAATTAAATCCAATTCTCTCTCCTTCTACCTCCAAATCTACATTATTCACAAAACTAATTCATTCTCTTATTTAATCAGTTAAATAATTATTTAAATTAAATAAATATTTAAAAAATAAATATTCAACTAAATAATTATTTAATCAAAATTCTCCATTTCCTATTATTTTATTTTATTACTAAATAATTAAGTAATAAGTCAAATAATATTACTTCATCCGTTCTCAATCTCAGACACCCGGTAATTTTGCAAATTACCAAAATACCCATATGCTCTAAAAACAATCAAATTCAATATAATCCATAATAACACGAATAAACAATTAAAATATGCTAAATATAAGTTGGGGCATTACAAGTCGCATCGGGGGGAGAGACTTGACACACAATTTACTAATGTTCAATTATTATTGGTCAAGCACGATGATTGATAGCATCGATTACATCAAAAAAATATGATAAATTTCAGCAACACTTGAATCTAATCACACCCCCGATTGAGGATTTGCATTATGTAAGCTTGTAATAGTTGTTCTATTAATGATGCATGGACACTCTAGGTCCTTTTCATTTAACACCAGTACAACTAAATTTTTTACCGATAGTCGTGAACTATTACACTTAATGGATTGGGGCGGAAGCAAAGTTTAAGATCATAAAAGAGAGAGCGAGACATTTTTATTGGAAGCAGATAATTTGCAGGTTTGGAATACCCAAGTACATTCTCTCGGATAACAAGACATAATTCGCCAACTCCATTAAGGTAAAGTTTTTTCATTAGCTAGGAATTAAAAAAAATTATCTCAATTGTATATCCTTAAGCTAATGGAAAACAGATTCCTCCAATAAAATTATCCTTTGTGGAATTAAGAATAAGCTCGGGGAAGCAAATAACTTATAGTTTAAACGATTATGCGAGGTATTTTCATTTTTAATCATTAGTAACTTGTTTCCTCTTTATCTTTATATATTGTCCACGTGTTTTTCAGTTATCATTAAAAATATTTCCATTGAGAACCACATGTCTTAAGGTCTTATCACACGACACCTCACTCATCTACTAAAGAAACGACTTTCAAGATGTTGTGCGACATTGATATCATGCTACTGGTAGAGATTGACATACATACCTATTGATGTAAACATTTTGTTAAGGAATGTATAACTTCTTAAGGACTCTTTTATCTATTAAAAATGCTAACATATTTTTTTGCCCCAGTTCGCCCTTATGATTACTTATAATTTGTCAAAAAACTTAGAGTTATTGAATTTTTGTATATAAAAGAAAATCAAGGCATGTCTTAAATGCTCAACGGCGCACGCGCGATAGCCGATATACAAGAATATGTAGCAAAGTAGAGAGTTGTGAGGAGGTACAAATTCTAAGTAATCCCAAAAAAAGGTAATTGGATACTTATACAATTTATGGCACCTGCCAGAATTGGAAAGTTATTCCCTAACTAGGAGGGACCTTATAAAATATGAGAAAGGTTATCACATGATGCTGACAAGTTAGAAAATTCAATACTGACCTTATCCCTAGATCCTAGAACTCAGGAAATATGAGGCACTATAAGAATTAGTCTTTTTTTTCAAGTTAATAAGGTGAGGAAGTATGTCGCCATAATTTGTGTACTTATGACATAATATATTGATAAAAAGAGTAGGGTAAGACTATTTTCCCATGCATGGGCATAAGTTTTTAAAGAGACGTCATATTTACTAAATTTATACTCTTATCATCTCGTTGCAGTCTTAGGTGTTGCACCTTTCAAATATCATTGAACCCTTCAGGGTATTGTTACATCCTCCGAAGAATAATACACAAATAAATGTCAAAACGAACGTTACACTTACATAAATATTCTCCTAGCACCTTATTGTCCTCCTTATACTATATTAACTCCCTTACATTTAGGACGCAAAATTTCCCTAAAAGTTTGATGTCATCTTTCTCTGCCTCGTTGAGCCTGTCATAGTCAAAACTATTTATCGAAATAGGCTCATTCGCCTAATATAGAGGAAATTGATAGTCACTAGCATCTTCGAACATGATTATCGATCACTATATGCTACCTCGTACTCATATGAACATGTCTTTCAAATTCTTATAGTTAGACAAGTATAGGGTGAATAACCCCTTTTTAGCATGGGCACTTAGTGAAATCTAACTACTCTTATTGACATCCTTTGTACCATAAAATGAAAAGAAAAATCCCAATGTGGGTGTGACCCTAAGGGCTCCATATAAGATTTAAAATCCCCTAATAAAAGCCCAACTATTGGGATGTAGTTGGAAGGAGACGACATTGACAGGCTTCAAGACTTCGACCTCGAACACATTAAAGCGAATTCTTACTCGCATATCAATGATAACTCTTGTATACATATATTAGTATTATTTACATGCTCCTCACGAAATCCTCAAACAAGCTTTCTCACCCTTAACTCATGGCTCTCACAAAACAATATCTTTGTCTCCAGTGGTGAATATGTTTAGACCCTTACGCAACGAAGTCACCCTAGCCTCGATATTAATAATTAAGTTAATATTTTTGAATTTTCCTGTAAATAAATTTGCACATGTATTTGAGGTTTACATAAACGATTTTATTATGTATTGGGTTATAAGAGGGTAAAACAATGCCATTATCATTACTCTCGTCGCAATTACAACTACTAGACATACACTTGTAACTCCCAAACATCAATAGCTCAACAAGCTTCCAATCAACCTTCCCATCGTGTCGCCTCAAACTTACTAAGTCACAACTCCATTTCCTACATCTTTCCCCACATGTTTCACGTTTGATCAAATTGTCATTTGCATCGCACTCTCTAATGAACATGACTTCCTAGACGTTAAAAGGAAAAATATATAAAAGAAGCATAATGAAATACTTTTAATGAAACTTCACTTGGGGAAATGGTTCACGAACTAGTGGACAAACGAACAATTTCTAAAGAATGTATGGAGAGATTTGAAAAAGCGATGAAAAATCAAAGACAAATGATTGTGCATGTATAAGATGAAACTAGGCTTTGTAGATTGAGTAGTCTCAATATGAGTATATCTATCATTGTTGTGACAGAGCATCAAGGGCCTTAGTCGGGGGGATGCAAACAAATGCACGGTTCAGATTAATTAGTCATTCCCATGTCAATTTTAATCATTCAAAATATTATTTACACACTTAATTCATAACATTAACTGACAATCTAAACAATATCACTTTCAATACCTTTGAAAGGCCATGATCAAGCTCAACCTTACTCAACACCGCCATCGAACATGTTCCTTTACTTAATCACTTCACCCTTACAAACCTCGTGCTTAAGAGACTGTGAACCATCATATATTTACTTAATTATTTCACTCTTGCATGCCTCATGTTTGAGGGATGTAAATAATCATCTCTTTACTTAATTACTTCTCCTTTACATGTCACATGCTTGAGAGTATATGAACTGTCATGTATCTACTTAATCACTTTGCCCTTATGTGCCTCGTGATTTAGGAACTATGAAGCGTAATGTCATAAATCAAGCCCAACAAATATATACCATATCATCATAAATCAAGCTCGTCGAAGGCCAACGTTCTTTGCCTATTAACCATCCAACTCCTAAGCAACACAGGAAATAATCAAATAAGGATAGGTGAGGTCACGTGGCAGGCACAAAGTCAAGCTCACCCTGTATTCTACTATGTTGTATCTTGTATAGATAACGTATCAAACCACATTTTAAGTAAGTATCATAGAATTTTTCTAGTCAATAACTGAAATATCTTAAACTTCGTGGTTTAAATGCACCTCATATATTAAAGGGATGACTCACTCCACGATTGAGTCAAGGATAGGGACGTGTGGCCAAATTTGTAAGCATTATAACTAATATCCCTAGGAGACGACTAGGTCTATAAATACCTAGTCAAACATTTAAGTCAAATTCATTTAGTGTTTATCCATCAGAACTTTTAAAAATCTCTTGTATTTTATATTGTAGACAAAACAATATTTATTGTATCGAGAGCGAGTAAGGTAAAAACGATGTTTGTTTTTCATCGATAATTATACAAATTTAATGCATTCTAATTTCTTAAAACTATATAAATTGTCACTTATGTAAATTAAAAAGTAAAATAAAATGTATGTAAACCTTTTTTTTTGGTACAATATAAACCTAAATTATTATTTGTAAAGTTTTAAATGATTTCCAAAGTTTGATATTTGTTTAAAGTTTACATGTATATTATGGTGTACATATAATATTCAAGATGAAAAATAAAGTAAAATAATTCTTCTCCTTAAATTCAAATATTTTACAGTTTACAATAGAATAAAATGAGAATAAAGATTTAAAAGTGGATACTTAAAAATATTAAACCATTTTTACCTAAAAGGCGAGGAAACAACGCAATATAAAATAGAAAATAAAAGATATATCATCAATCAAATAGATTATTTCAATAATTTTAAAATATTTTTGTGATTGATGTATTTGAATTTTAGTGTAAAATTATTTTAACTTATAATTAAATAAATATGCATGTGATAATAATTAAAATTTAATTCATATATCTTATATATAAAAGGTGAACATTATGATACCTTTAAATATAGTTGAGTATTGATATCCTCCATTAATCAAATGGTATAATTTTATGCTACATTATTTTTCTATTGTAATTTATTTTAAAATAAATGAAAATTTTATATTACAAAATTCTCGATACCCAATTTATATAAAAAGAAAATCTAATATATGACTCCATCATATTGGTTGGATTTTTAAAAATATATAGTTAACTTTTAAAATAAGTACATCGACATTATATTAGCAATTAAATTATAATAACTATATAGACAGTTACATCTCAGAATTCAGAAATTAAAATGACCCATCACACACGCGTGCAGTGAAAGTAACGGTTCTGCCGTCGGTCATCTTCCGACGAAAACTGACCGTCCATCCGCCACCAGATCTGATCATGCCGCCGCAAATTGAACGGTTTCTGGTGTTGTAGGAGTAATTTGAATCCTAAATGGCTTATTATTCGTTTGACGAGAGAAATTTATGGGGATGGTTATTGCTATCAATTGGATCAATTTTGTTTGTTGCTTACTTCTTTCTTGCTCTCTTTTCCAAGCTTCTTCCTCCTTCTCACATTCCACTCATCTCTTCCTTCCAAAATGACTGGTCAGTTTTCTTTTCTTTCTTTCCAAATTCCATTATACAAATTCAACATGCTATATTGTTGCATTTTATTAGGTAATTGTTTATGGTAAACAATGTCTTGTCAAATTCATATGCATCTTTTAAATTGCGGTTGTTGTGTTGTTGTGATTGCATTCAAAATCACAATGAAATTGCGGTCTGATGAGGTTGCGGAGGCTAACGCATCAGCAATATTACGGCCACAATTGTGGTTGATGTAGCTGAACACAACTAGTGTGAGTAAATACTTTGATTGTTATGTTAGTGTTGTTCAAATGAGAAAATGTTGAGATTTATTGTTCTAGAAACATTATTGTCAAATAGTGTGCCTATATCAGAGTTATAGCATAGCAAAGTTGTGTAATTTGAACAAACTATTCTACTTTTTTGATATGCTATTAAGTACAAAGTGTCATCAAATGGATTCACTATAGCGCCACAGTGTAACATTTTGAACAAACCGCCATTTTTTTTCTTCATGATATGCGATTGACAGAATTTTGTTCAAATGAAAAAGGTGGAAATACTTTCTTTTTGTTGATTGTTATACTAGGCCTATCAGCAGCTATTAGACCATCCATTTGTGGAAGTCAATCAATCAAGTTGTTTCTTTTGTTGTTGTGCTTAGAACCTTGGCTGGATAAGTTAGAGTTAGCTTCTTGCTTCTCCAAAAGGAATTTTGATGTCTTGAAGAATAGGCTCGAATATGTCATTGCAAAAGAAACTCCTCCTATTTAGTCACCAACACTCGGATCTAGGTAAATCATCCTTTGGAGTCCTCACATAGTCCACCTTTCAGTGTTAGGAGTACAATTTGCCAACTGCTGGTGCAATGTTGTCAAATAGTGGCTATATCAGTGTTATAGCGAGCAGAATTTGAACTGATTCTTGTTGTTCTGTGGTACTCAGATATAAGGTTACATATATATCCTAGTCCTAGATGAGGCCGAGATCGCAGCAGCAAGTTGTACATCCGAGTTCTGGTTCCAAAAATCTGAGCTCATCTTGATGTTGTGGCCATCTCGCTATTCCTAGGCCCAACCTTGAAATGGCCAAGGCTTGATAATCGGGTAAAACTCGGAAGCCGGCCTGCGCTGAGTCTAACATCTGGCAGGCATCGCAGCTCTTTAGTACATTGCTTTCAAATGACGGCCACTACGTAGTGGCGCTGTAGCAGTGGTACGCTGCTTAGTACAGTGTTGTCAACTGACGGCTATAGCAGCGCTGTAGCCTGTAGCATAGCAGAATTTGAAGAAACCTTTATTTTCTGCAATCCGCGATTGACATCATTTTTTCCGCATGGCTTGCTACCAGCACTCTACCCTTTATGGACTCTGGGGAAGTGAAGATTAAACTTTATGCAAGTGATGAATAATATGGCAATTATTATCATTTCAGGAACTATACTTAATATTGTTATTCTTATTTCTTTTGTTGCTACCTCTCCCATAAAAAGAGGGAACCCTCCTAATTTTTCTGACATTTATTTCACAGGTACTACTGCTTCTTAGTGCCGTTGACTCTCCCTATAATTATGGTTGCTGTGTACTTTCATTGGCTCAGCATGAAGATGTTCAAACATGCTTAACTTATCTTCATTCTCATTTTGAAAGAACTTACATGTATTATGTGAAAGAGCAAACGCAGTGGCTATTGCGGCTTTTTGTGTTAACCCTGCAGGATCAACATTCTTCAAATCAACGTAAGGATCTGACTGTGTCAATCCAACGATCACATCCTACTTTAATGTATGTTTGTTTTGCCTTGGAATTTTTCATGTGAGCTATACCTTCAGTTCTCACCATGTACTATTTCTAATGAAAGTAGTTAGTAGTTATGTATATGAACTTAGTCCTTTTAGAATAAATATATGTTTGGGTGATTTGATTAAACGCATATTCAATAAGTTCTCCTAGGAGTTTATTTTTAAGTCAAACAAGTCTTGCTTATAAAATTAAGCAAATTTGATCGAAGTTAATCTTTGGTTATGTCTAAATGTTTAACGCAATATTACTATAGGAACTTTATGTTTCAAAATTACAAAAACATCTCTGAATGATTAAATTGATTAAAGAAAGGCGATTCAATAACCTAATTAACTAGCTAAAAATACATTTGAGAATTAAACATATAAAGGAAAGACACACTGGTGATGGTTGCAGGTTTCGAATTAGTAGTTATACTGATGACACCACAAAAAGTTGTTGGAAATCCAGGGAATTTTATGATGAGAAAATGACATATTTGACAAATTGGTAAAATATGACTTAAGGAAAATATTTTTTTAAAAAAATATTAATTTTGAGTGAAACTTGATGTTTTTTTATTTTTATTGGTATATCCTGAGGAGAATAAATTGACGTTTTATAATAAATTCAATTTGTAAAAATGATAATAAGTGATTAAATTTGCTTTAAAACGATATATTATATTAATCATTTGCTTAAAAACATATTAAGAGATATTATAATAATCGTAATGCATTTTAATATAAACCAGGTATCACAATCCTAGAGTTCAATAAAATCAAATGGACCACAGATCTTTGATGCATTTTAAGATTAGAATTTGAGACCTGATAAACATGTGTCATCTCATTCCTTTAGTTAACAATATATTTATCAATATTACCATTTTAAATTTAAACTTAGAATAACATTTAACTCAAACATTAAATTAGATTTCATTATTTATATTAAGAGTTAAAAGTAATCTACAATTCAGTTAGCTGCAAATCATTAGGTTACGTACATTGCTATATTCAATTGCAGCAATGTTTAGGCAACATTCAACATTACAAGATTCATATAGTTTTACTTTGTTTTTCTAGCAATTTATTTACATGCTCTTCATCACCATATACTTAATGACTTAATATACACTGCAAATTATAAATAAGAAGAAGAAGAAGAATCAAGTTTAGCATGAAATGTAAAATTAAAAGTCAAGTAGCAACTTGGAAGTGTGATAATTTCCCAACTTCAAATTGAAATCTTCAACATTTATAGTGGAAATGCCATCTTGAGGAAATGCAGAATGTATAACTTGATTGTTGATTAAAAAATAAATTACATGGAATATTCCAAATGAAAACAAAAATTATAAAATTCAAAAAGAATATGAATTTTTCCTTATTTTGCTTCTTTCTGTTCCTTCAACCAAAAGGATACCCTACCTCTACTCTCTACCTGTGATATTTTCCGAAAGGATACCCTACCTCTACTCTCTACCTGTGATATTTTCCTACACCTTTGGTACATTTCTTTGCACTCTGAACCTTCATATGATATGTTCTATAGCAATGAAAGATAGCATATAGCTTCTATTGCTTACCGCAAGGAGTATCTCTTCTAACCCATTGTTGGACTGGTTTTCTTGGATGTCTTACAGTCGAACTAGACTGATGATGATCACCTCTCGGTCTTGCAGTCGAACTAGACTGATGATGATCACCTCTCGGTCTTGCAGTTGAACTAGAGTGATGATGATCATCTCTTGGTCTTGCAGTTGAACTAGAGTGATGATGATCATCTCTTGGTCTTGCAGTCGAACTAAAGTGATGATGATCATCTCTTGGTCTTGCAGTTGAACTAGAGTGGTGATGATCATCTCTTGGTCTTGCAGTTGAACTAGAGTGATGATGATCATCTCTTGGTCTTGCAGTCGAACTAGAGTGATGATTATCATCTCTTGGTCTTGCAGTTGAACTAGAATGATGATGATCACCTCTTGGTCTATGCCTCCTTGCACCAAAATTCCTGTTCCCACTAGAACTAGGTCCATTTGAGGTCCCACTAACGTGTTTTCCAGACCCAACTGCAGGTGGATCACTTTCATGTTGTTGTTCAGTCTCATTAGGTTCCTTGGTTGACGTGGAGTCGGGCACTGCAACCGGTTGTTGAAGATACATACCAGGCAATATTACTATATCTTTTTTCGGTTCAATCAAACCATTGTTCTCCTTCTGTAAACTTAAGATGGCTTCAAACCTTTGTTTTCTGATGATCTCGTCCTCAGATTGAAGGATGTTTTCCTCATTATCGACTTCACTATTCAAACTCTGAATTTCAACAGAAAATTCGGATCAAATTCAATAGTAAGACACTAATTTCTAAAACACCACTGTTTGCCTTAATATCAAGTTTGAAGTAGTGAAAAGGTTCTAGCTTATTCAATTTGGTTTCTTTTGAACAGTGCATTGAACACTAAAAGGAAATGGAGATTGTAAATGAAACGACGGTTGCCTGAAAATATAACAGGTTTCCTTCTCTTAAGTCTCCCTACTCAGAAATCAGAATTGAGGAATATCGACAGAATAAAGTTGACACAATCATATGTTAATACACAGTTTCCAAATCATCTTTCTGAATTATCGAGAATCATCGGGATCTCTTCAATTACGAAAAGAAAAAAAACACATCTACAGTACACAGCAACAGAGCAACTCTATCAGACTTCAAGCATGATCCTTGAGGCAAATTCAATTCAACCGGGTTAAAATATGCCTGACATCTGACTATGCTCTTTAGGCCATAGTAACCAGAGAATAGACACCAATAATGATATTTTTATTTACATTTCATGGTAAATAACTTACCTCTCTGGAAGAATGTGAGCCAACTAGGTCAAGCACATGGTCCAAATCTTTGGCATGAAAAGGTTTGCGACAGACAGGGCAGTTTCCAGCACCCTCTTCCAATTTTTCATGATTATCTAATAATAATAATAACACACGGTAATTCCTCATGAAAAAAATATCAAAAAATGATTGACCAAAAAACTGCCAACATAATTGCTAACCTAAAACCATTCATAGCAAAATATGAAGGAGCAACACATCAAGCCATATTTTATATTATGAGTTCTAGTATGTGGGAAAATGGATTAATCTCATATGCAACATTACTATGTGTGGTCCGGGAATGAGTATTTAGTTCGTACTTCATACTACTGATAGCACTCCGGTCATTACTTATCTCACATTATTATCATCATAAGACTTTTTAATGTGAACCCGGATGATAGTTCACAAAAAAAATAGATTTGGTACACAATATGGTTAATGAAGTGTTGTTGAGAAAACCCGGTAACTATGAGCAACATTATGAAACAGTCAGATGGAGCAATTAGACATTATGAAACAGTCGGATGGAGTAATTAAATTGGGGAGGTACTTAAGTAAGCAAATAGACTCACACATGGCCTTCATTGACCTAGTATCCTAGGATGCCATGAAAAGTCTCGAGGAAGACCAAAGAAAAAGGAAGAGTTTGTGGAATTCTTATATTCAAGTTATAGGACAAAATAGTGACAAGTGAACATATGTGGGTGACAAAATTTCCTGTAACTATAAGAGTACACCAAGGATTGACATTGGGTCCTTATATTTTTTTACCTTGGTATTGATGCAATTACTATACATATCCAAGAGTTATTGTCCCACTGAATGATTGTCGAAAATAATACAGCCTTGGTGGAAAAGTTGAGAGACAGAATAAATAATGTTTACACGCTTAGAAAAGCTTTGTGAGGACATGGTTCCAATTAAGTAGAAGTAAAACGGAGCATTTGGAATGTAATTTCAGCAAGCTGAGAGGATCATGCTGCAACAAGTTGTATGGTTTCAGATCCAATATTTTGGAATCACTATAAAAAGTGACAAGTGATTGTCTCGGATGTAAGTAATTGAACTCAACTTGCATGGGTGAAATGAAGATATCTTCAAGAGTTGTCTATAATTGGAAGGTGCCTCTTAGGCTCAAGTACACTTCAAATAAACAATCATAAGAATAGCAGTGTTATTTGGTTTAATCTATCAATGACAATTCTCTTCCAAAGGTATAATTTCTACAGATATTGAGAAATAACCACAAGTTGTTGCAATGTGTTCCTATTTGTTCACCAAGATCTTGAACGAAAAATATTTTATACTGGTCTTACATTTCAACTAAATCATAAAACTCAAACTAAATTTGAAAATTTTGGAATTTATTTAGGAGCCAACCATGTCTTAAGAGGATTTACAGTAAGGAATATTAGATTATTAGTCCTTCAAGCTTCTATACTTTGTAAAAGTGAATGATTTCACACTGAAGAAAACTATATTTATACATGTCTATCGTCAAATGCAACTTTACAATTACACATACCCCTGTTACGGCGAGCCGTTGCATTATCTGATTTGGAAGACCCTGTTTGTTTAGAACTCTCAAGCCAATTCCACCATCTAATGATACATTCACTGCCAATTATAAACAGAAATTGGAAGGGAAAATTAGATATTGAAAATGTAATGTTAAACCAAGAAAAAATTAACGACACAAAGGTCGTAAAAAAATCTAACATAATGAAAATAGAATAGAAGGATAAAATCAATAGGCACCCTACCTGTGAAAACAGTGAAAGCAAGACATTAACTTCATAAAAGGCAAGGTTTCACTTTGGTGTTCTTCTGTCACCAATGGGAATAAGCACAATGGACAATCACCATCAGGATGATTCATATCTGAGAGTTTCTCTACAGCTTCCTTCAAATACATTCCAATAACCAATTATCAATCATTATTGCACAAAAAACATTATTTGACGAGCTATATTCATTTTTCAGGTTCCACGACTTCAATCCCTATCCAAAGTTTTAGTCAAAACTATACAGCAAAAGATTACGTATCACAACAGAAACATAAAAGCAGGAAGATGCACAAAGTGACCATAAATAAATGAGTCTGCAGTCTCACAAGATTAAGCAGTTTTCAATGGTTGATATTCTTCATTTAAGTTTTTTATAAATTCCTAAAGTAACCATAAATTTACCTAATAAACTCAGATACGTCAATCCAAACAGACTCTAATCCTGAGTATAGATTATAAGATTATTTACAAACAGGAACATAGAGATATGAAGTAAAATTATGAATAATACTATTCTATAAAAAAAATGCACCTCCATCATAAATAAAACAATAAGTTGATTGACTACCTCACAAAGAGCTACGAGCATTAATCCAGGGGAAAGCTCGTTGGCTTTAGTTTGAATATGATTCAATAAATGCTTTTGTCTATGTTGATCCAAACCCTTGCAATCCACAATAGCAACAGAAGGAGGTTCTTTTGGATACTAAAAAAAACACATAAGCTTTGGTTGCTTCTACTGATTTATAAACAGAAAATTGAATTCAACAATCATAGTATAATAACCTTAATCTACTGAAACATACCTGTGGAGTTGCATGTACCTCAAGAACAATTTCTACAAACTGCAAAGAAATTTATTTTTAAAAATGGGGATTAATTAATGAATAATTGAATTGGAATTATGAAAAGTTAAAAAAAAAAATGAAATTAGGGGTTTGAAGAAAAATTGGGAACCTGGTGAGAGGAAACATCAGCGGTTCTGGGTTTGAGGGATAAATGGAAGTGAGGAGGGATGGAATTGAGAATGGTACAATCGTTTTCATAAACGGATTTCATGGCTTCAACTTCTTCAGATATCACTTGTTCATCTTCTTCTTCGCCGTCCATTGTTAGCAGAGACGGTGGAAAATTGGGTTGCGACGACGAAGTGAATCGGAATTAGCTTTGCGTTTAAATTTATCTAATCTCCATTTATTTATCTAATTGGGTTCGGATTTTGAAAAAAAATTAAAACAATTTATGGTAAATAAATTTTGTAGTGTTCCAAAACTTTTTAGGATAACAAACTGAATTCTTTACTCAAATAATCATTTTTTTTTTTTTAAAAATCTTAAAATAATTCTCTTTTTATATATTTTTCAAAATATTCCATTTTAAAGAGGAGACATTAGTTGAATTTGCGTCTTTTCTTAAACTTATAGAGGAGACATCAATTGAATTGGCTAGTGCACCTAATATTGTCAATTCCATTGGCGCATGTGTGTTAAGTTTTAAAGGAGATGTCAATTTGTGTTGACACTTGTGTGTGTTTCGTAATTTTTTTTTTAAAATATTGTACATTTTAGATAAAGTCGAAATCGGACAAATTCATATTTATATTAATACGCGTTTACACAAAAAGACTAATGTCGATGACCAGAATCATCTAACCGACCTTCGGTCCTCATAGCTACCCGAACTCGTGGCCCTAATCCATGTTGATGATTCACCCCAGGTGTTTGAGTATCTGAGGGCCAGGAACATCACCATCAACTGCAGGAGATTACCTGAAATAGTCAGACAAATCAGCGTAGTCTTGTGTATGCATCGAAGGGGTACCACCATAGCTGAGTTCATGCCCCATGTCAGAGTAGTTGGGTTGTGTTTGAGTTGTTGGAGGGCGACCAAGACGATTGAAGGGAGACAATGGTGTGAATGACGCGTCGAGGAAATGTTGAAATGATTGTTGTGGTGTTTGGTAGACATATGGTTGTTGAAGGTTTTGGTTTTGAGATGTTTGGGCTTCTTGGCTATAGTATGAGGAGAGACGCTTGGTGTTAAATAATCGCTGAGTGTTTTGGCTAAGGCGGCTATGATAGGGTGATGTGTTGGATACATAGCGATGTTGGGTGCCTTGATGATGATCTACTTTAGATGGTGGTACGGGGTATGCTCTTGGTATTATGGTTGGGTGTTTGGCATGTTAGGGTTATAGGTTTGTGTGTTTGTCGATCGAAAATTTTGATGGATAGGAGGTTGTGAGTAGCCGATCTGACAATGTTGTTAGGGGTTAGATGTTGAGCCTTCTAGTGTGTAAGTTGCCCGGTGTGGGTCATATAGGTACATATCTTCGGTGATGAACTCAAATCCAACCGATATGTACTAAGTCATATAATTACGAGTTGGTTTTTTTTCAGTTGGCATCATAGAGTCAGTTAACACATGGTCTTGGTGGTGCTTCCATTTGCGACACTCAGATCTAGCGAAGTTTTGCCATGGGTTAAAGTTCCATTGGTCATTAACTTTGCGTAGATGTCATTCTCTGAGGTTTGCCGGGGGATCTGCGATGTGTTGAAGCATACCGAACTGTAATTTAACACGATCACTATTGTGCATCTCCATGGTGGTGAATCTTATGATCGGTGTGCATGTAGTCCAAACGGTTGCGTCTTGTTCGTTGATTTCATGGGCATGCTCCAAATTTAGATATGGACGCCAAATGAACTGAAATGTGAACATATATTAGATTATAAATTTGGTAGAAGAAATTAACAATTTTTTACGAAATAATTAGGTTAATGGCAATACATCCATCGGTCGAAGGTGATCCAAAAGATTGTGATACTAGGTAATACAGTGTCTAGGACATTTGTTATAACTCATATCACGTGCCGATCATTTGCACCATAAAGGTAAAAATATTATTTAGAGATAATATTCGGTAAAATAAGTAAATATAGTCCATTTTTAAGAACTTACTTTTGTGCATACGGGAATGTGAATGGGTTGTTGTTGACGGGCGCTAGGGATGGTAGTCTAGATCAACCCCATGCTTGGAGCAAAATAACAGATCCAGAAAATGTAGTTGTGTGCATTTTTACATAAAAAGCTATAAAGATAAGCCAAACAAGCGGACCCCCAACTGTAACTTCCTATTCTATCTACATGTCTTAGTAAAGATAAAACATAACATGCATACTAGAACCACTACCTTCGGGAAATAAAAATAAACCAATTAAAAGCATAATGTAACACCTAGTTTTTATTATTCGAGCATCTTCAGTAGAATTCTCATCTAACTGTAAGTTGTTATAATATGCCTTAAGGCGTGAAAGGAGTATACATTGACCTCTCGAGTTATCATCTAACAAATCAGCATCCAAGAGGTCCATGCAAATTGAATTCGCATAGTTGGTTTTACCATTTACCGCCTCACCTTCGATAGGCAATCTCAATAACATGTAGACGTCTTTTAACGTCACGATAGATTTACCGGTTGGAAACGAAGATGTGTGTGTCTCTGGACTCCATCTTTCACATAATTCAAGAATAAATTTAGTATCCATCGACCAAGATATTATTTTGCTTACATGTCAAAAACTGGAGAGTTCGACATAAGGTTGAATCATCGCGTCCATGTGTACAAGTTCGTGGACACGAGTTTGAAACCTAGAAACATCCTACTTTATAAAAAATAAACAACAAAATAGGTAACGTTATAAAAAAGTATTCTAGAAAAATAATACAAGAATTAAACGCTTACATAAGTTGTTATGTTTGCAACTGTGCCTTTGTGCGATTCACCTATAGTAAGGAGAGACATCTTGTTGTAGTAAATATATGAAACAGTGGTTGTTGCAAATGAAAGAGTCGTTGTTGCAGAGGAAAAAGTGATTGTTGGTGATGAAAAAGGTGAATCTTGCATGACTATTTATAATGAGAGGCGTGCAAAGACATGCAAAAGTTTGAATGCATGGGTAAATGAGCTTGCATGTAGGCGCCAATTGGTTTGCCTTACACATGCAAAATTCACATGCTAGCGCAATATGGACTGACATATCATAGGCTTGCATGCATGCATGATCTTCACATAGGCTTCAGACTGCATGGCTATATGCATGCTGAGTTTCAGGTCTACAAGGCGCCACATGGACTGGCGCCCATGTACAAATATTACATGCAAGCGCCAACAGGATTGGTGTTAGGGTTTGCATGTATGACACGTCACTTGGCTATTTAAGTGTCTTACCATTTCATCCTACAATCAACACAAATTCATCTGCACCAAAAAAATTATTTTTCATTTGCACAAAAAATATTACAATGTCAGTTGCACCCAAATATAATATAAATGTTCGCTGCAGCGGTGAGACATATGAGTGTGATGTATACGAGTTTTGTTTTTGAAACACTGATACTATCCGACTTACGATCAAGAGAAATTCAGATTTCTTGCTTTTGAAAAAACGAATTGAATCCTACATAGGATCTGGTCTTGTGTCACAAATCATGTATCAAAATCCAATTTATTTCGAGAACAACCTACATGAATTTTTCCCGCTAAAGGTACGAGACAATGAAGATGTTGAATATATGTTTGTTAGTCATGAACATTCTGGTTGCAACTCTATTAAGTTATATATTACTCTTCAACCAAGTATACCATCTCAGCAATCTCAAATAACTAATCAATTTGAATATGATGAATTTGATTCAGAAAACTCAAACGAAGCCAACCTAGAAGTAGAAGCAGAAGTCAACGTCGTTAGTGAAGAAGAAGAAGAGACCGAGACACGGGTCGATCATATGTTGAACAACAACATTGAAGATGACAATCATTCAGTGCCATTACCTCTAAGTCATGTATATAATCCGCCTCAACATATGACAAACATGGATCTGCATGACGATGAAACATCCAACAGTGTTTTTATAACCCGTATCCACGATCAGAGGGTGAGTTAAAAGTGGGAGACATGTTCCGCACTAAAGAAGAATGTGTGCGAGTTATCAAAAACATTCCACATGAATAACTCTGTTGATTTCACCGTGCAACGCACTGATTCAAGAAGGTATGTTATCGAATATCGTAACATCCTTTGTAAGTTTCAGTTGGTTGTGTCTCACAAGAAGCGAAGCGACTCTTGGGAGATAGCCTCTATAGACCCACCTCACAGTTGCATTGCCACTAATGTTGTACAAGATCACCGTAAATTAAGGGTTGCATTGATATGTCAAGACATTTTACCGCTTGTTAACAAAGACACATCGGTGAAGGTGAGTATAATTATATCTCATATCGTCATAAAATATAATTATACTCCATCTTACAAGAAAACGTGGATTGCAAGGACAAAGGTTGTTGAATAGGTATTCGACAACTGGGAGGATTCATACAAAGTATTCTCACGGTTTTTATGGGTACTTAAAACATACGCACCAGGAACTGTTGCAATTATGGAGACTTTATCAACATTTACGTCAGATGGAACTTATGTTATTGGAAATAGAATATTTTGCCGCCTTTTTTTGGGCGTTTTAACCATGCATCAAAGGTTTTTCATTCTGCAAACTTATTATTCAAATTGATGGAACATGGTTATACGATAAATACAAGGGTACTTTGCTTATGGTTGTTGTACAAGACGGAAACAATAATGTCTTTCCCATTGCCTTTGCTCTGGTTGAAGTTGAAACCACTGGTGGTTGGGGTTTCTTCCTTCGACATCTCAGAACACATGTCGCACCACAAACCAATCTCCGTTTGATTTCAGATAGACATGCTGCCATTGAGAGTGCTTATAATAACCATGATAACGGATGACATGATCCTCTTTCTATCCATGTCTATTGCATTAGACATATCGCACAAAACGTCATGTGTGCAATCAAAGACAAGAACCTTTGCAAAAAAGTGATGTATGCAGGGTATGCTCTAACTAAGCCGTCATTTCAACATTACAGTGACGAAATTAGATTGTCTAATGTAGATACAGGAAGGTGGGTGGATAACATACCAGTAGAGCAGTGGACAAAAGCATTTGATAGAGGTTGTCGATGAGGCCACATGACAACAAACTTTGTGGAATGCATGAATGGCGTATTCAAAAGCATTATAAATCTACTAATAACCGCATAGGTCAGAACAATCTATTTTAGGATGACATCTACCTTCGCAACCAGAGGTGAAAGATGGAGTGCCGTGTTAATGTCAGGTCAAATATTCAGTGAATATTGTATAAAAGTGATGAAAGAGGAAAATATATAAGCTAGCACACATGCGGTTATAGTATTTGACCGTCATAGGCAAAATTTCAGTGTACATGAAACAATGGACCACAATGAGGGGATGTCAAATTTATCATATGTTGTCAAACTAAATAGAAGTTGGTACGACTGTGGAAAATTCCAAACCTTCCGTATTCCTTGCTCCAATGTCTTTGCGGCATGCACACATACTCGCCGGGATGCTTACAATCATCTATCTGATGTTTACAAGGTCATTACCGACAAAAGCTTCTCAGTGCTATCAATGGAGGAATACTGACATCCATATGAAGTTGACATAGTTTGGCACAACGATGAGATGCTAAGAAAGAAAAAAGACGGTCAAACAATGCACGTATTAGAACAGAAATGGAGACGACTGATAAAATCATAAGATTATGTAGCATATGTTGTCAACCCGGACACAATAAGAACAAATGTCTCAATCTAGGAGCAACATCTGTATCATAATTTAGTACCTCCTTTCAATTTTTGTAACCTTGGATTTTTGTATATTATTAACTTTTTGTTACAACAAGATTAACAACAAACATCATTACAACATAAACATACTTAAAACAGAAGAAGTCTAAATAAACAACACAAAAATCAAATATTGAATACAGATGAAAATATTTAACCATAATATTTAAAAATAACATTTCTAACTGATTACAACAATCAGACTGATGTCATCTCGTCCAAACATCATTTCCCTAACATCATTTCCCTAACATCCTTATCAGTTTTTACCGCACCTAACCAAATATAAGTCTCTCAATACTTCTAATTTTTTCCCTTCTGGTATTTTTTCATCTAACCAATGAACCAACTTCCTCTTCATTTGATCGAAACTATAGATGTTCCAGAAGAGCATCAACATCGGAGGCTTATCTCTCGAATAAATCACTTTTCCATAGCGACGACGAACACCAAACATGTTTGCAATATGACGAAATGAGATGTGGAAAAATGAATCACACAACACCTCTATTTATAAAAAAAATTGCACATTACACTGAGGCGTCAGACCAATTGGCGTCTCCTCTTCCAAATTACACATGGACGCCAATTGGATTGATAATACCATGTGTTGTAGCCAATCCAATTGGTGCCCCCACTTAAAAATTAAGGGTTGACACCAATTGGTCTGGGGCCTATGCCTTAGATTTTTTTTTTTAAACTGGGATAGATTGAGATTTTTTTTTTAAATTGGTTTATTATGAATTTCTTTTTAAATATGGATATTTGAGTAAAAAAATTCTAACAAACTTCTTTCTTTTTTATGAAAAACTTTTTATGATTTGTAGAATATCTAGTACGATTCAAAGTTTTAATTTTAATGGATTCTTCTGTCCAATATATTTTGGAAAAAACATATATACTAACAATTTCATTTAAGTTATTAGATTTTTTCAATTATTTTAATAAAAATTCTATAATTCTATTTTATTATTTTCCTTTTATTCATTTTTTTTATTATCGTGCTCCATACTATATAATTTTCTATTCATTTTATTTTATTATCTTATTTGTTTATATTATTTGATTATTATTGTTTTTCTCACACATTCAATTTTATCTAACATTTTAAACATAATATTTTATTTAGATTTTTAATGTACATCCAAGTTATTGCTTATAACTTTATTAAAATTTTATAAGTGGATATGTAATTTTTATGCTAAATTATAATTTGTGACCCTATGTCTATTCTTGAAATTAGTTCTCTCATTTTATTTTTAAATAATTTTGATTCTCTTTCACAACAAAAACCTTCCATATTTGACGCGAGAGATAATGAAAAAGACAAATGATAAAATTGAAATAGAAGTACTTTTTAAATGATAAGGTTGTTTGATAAGTGAGCTAAAGTAACATTCTAATCTTACATATAGTTCATATGGACATTCAAATGAAGAGAAAATATGTTCATAATAAAGATCACATAGTTGGCTAACATAAACATTATTAAAACAACACAAATAAAGTCGATATTTATATGTGTAATTGTGTAAGTTTGAATCTAGTTTCTTCAAATTTAAAACTAGATTTAAAACTGGAAACACCATTATTTATTGTAGGTAGAAGGTTTATGTGCAACAAGGAGACTCGAATTGGTTGATGATCATCAATGAGAGTCATCAAAATTGAATAATACAAATATAATGTTGATGAGTCTCATATACTTTTTAGATAATTTACATTTTTTAGATAAGGGTCTCGAGATCATAGTTGGTTCTATATAAGTTATATTTGTGCAAAGAAGTCATAAAGAGGCTTACCAAATTGTTGTTTCAAATTACTTAAATCCTTAAGAAATTGATATTGATTATATAGATTATAGCTATAAATGATTACATATCTCTTTGGCGTTAAAAACCCTCCAAAAATAGATATCAATATAAGGAGCGAAGGTATTACAAAATCAAGTGATGATTTGATGGTTTTTGTTATCCCATTCCTCTAATTTATCACCACATGCATATGTAGTTTCCTTAACTTTGTATAAATTGTGAGTAAAATTCAATTTAGGATCTTGATATTGTGATTTTTGTTCTTTCTTTTGTAGTTGTTGCATTATGTAAAATAATATGGAATGTACAAGATGTTTTGGTGAATAAAGGACACGTGTGGGACTCGATATTCCAGCATGTATGCAACATCTGGCCCTTGTCAGCAGACCTTGATGGATATTGTTCTGAGCGTAATTTTTAGTTGGGTTTACATCAAATTTGTTGTTATCTTTTAGCAATGTGTTAATTAGATTTGTTTCGCATATTAAAAGGATCAAATCAAATCTGTTCGAGATTTAAATTTGAATTCAAACAAATTAAATCTTTTTGGAGGTATTGAAAAACAAATAAAAACAAAATCCTCTACAAATCTGGACATGATAAAATATTGTGCTCATTAGAGAAAAGTCCAAAAGATTGAATTGTTATTTAAGGAGACTTGAACCTAATGTTTGAAGGGTGCAAGTATTGAAGATTTATGTGTAAGGGTTTTTATTTTTTAGTCTTTTGTTTATGTTGTTGTTTGCGCGTCACTCTAGCACATGCATTCATATCTAAAGGCATATAATTTGGTTTGTTAGTTGAGTTGTAATTCAACATTCAATATTTTGATTATTGTAGTGATCATTAGGGTTAGTGATTAAGAGAAAGTGAGATGGATTCTCGTATTTAGGAGAAGTTCTAAATAAAAATACATTGATAGAACTATAAAGATGGGCATTGAACAATGGGTTGTTCATCTAAGACACTTTGTACTAATTCTATTGAATAATGGATTTTCTTTATTGGGTTGGAATCCCCACAGATGTATGTGTTATTTGCACTGAAGTGGGTTAACAATTATTTATGTTTTTTACTACTTTATGATTTATCATCATGTTTTATCTTATCTATCAATTATGATTTAAGATGTTGAACACGTTGACTTAAGCATTTGGTCCAATATTTGTCTTTTACGTGGCTTCAGAGCAGACACCATGTTCTCTTTAAGTGAGCTCCAGGAAAGATATTTTTTGTTCAATGGACATCACTAAGAATAAAGGATATGTCAATATGATTATTGGAAAGTTAAGATGGTTACTTTTCTCAAATCCATAGACAACAAAACATGGAAAGATGTTATAAAAGGTTGGAAACATCGTGTGATTACCTCTAAGGATGAAACATTAACCTTAAAGTCTAAAGCTGATTGGAAAAATGTTGAAGATGATTAAGCTCTTGGAAACTCCAAGGTCTTGAATGTTATTTTCAATGGTGTGGATAAGAACATGTTATGATTGACCAACATGTGTACTAAAGCCAAATAAGATTAAGAGATTCTTAAAATTGTTCATTGAGGCACATTCAGTGTTAGAATGTCAATGTTAGAACACTTATTTTTCCTTATGAGAGAAGATATCTAAAGAAAAGTTGGACAGAAAAATCTTCAGATCTCTATCTAAGAAGTTTGATATGAAGGTCACAATTATTGAAGAAGCCCAAGACTCAATACTAGTGCAAGAATAATAACATAATTAACATTATACTTATTTTATTTAAAAAATGTATAATTTATATACCTAATGGCTATTTTGTAAGTATATTGTAAAATTTAGTTTTAGGGAATAACATTTGACACCAATTTTCCAGTTTAAGGGGTGCCAATTGTACATTATATTTAAAGTAACTAAAATATATAACGGTGGAAAATGTGTAAATGTGAATGTTATATGTTATTTATTTTATTATTCTCTTTCTTGCTCTATAGACTTAATGCTTACCAGCAAAAAAAACCTTACAAAGTCTTTCTTCATTGTCAAACCCACATTCTTCAGTGTTACTCTCACTCATGGCTTCTGTTTTGGAAACCCCACACGATCTTGTCTTTTAGAGTAGTCTTATTACTTGTTATAACTGAACTACTCTTAGCATGTACTAGCATAAAATAAATTGCTTGATATTTTGCTTCATAAAAAGTTGATCTTTTAAAATTTTAATATTGTGCTCCATGAGTTAAGTCTTTGTTTCTCTATTATTTTGATAAAAAAGAACATATATTGTTATTATTGTATGTTTTGTAAGAAAATTTTGAAATATTGAGGTGCTAGACATTATATTGCTATTGCTTTATGTTATTATATTACTTTGTGAATCTACATCTTGACGTAGTTGTTTGAAACATTATTTAAAAATAATTAAATAATTTTAAATAATTCAAATCAAGCGGTTATCTTGTCCAATTATGATAGCACACTTCTTTGTCTTTGATTATTTTGTCTTACAAGTGAGTCGTCAAAAGCATTAATTACCTTCACCTTCAGCACATTGACATCCTAAGGTAATATGCACAAGAAATCATGTTGCTTTATATACAAAATTAATCTAATATTGTTGTTGATGTTATAAATTATATCTTTCTAGAAACTAGAATGAATATACATGAAATGGATATATCCATGTAAAAAAGAAAATATTTTAAGGTTTAATATGTAAATCACATCACTTCATTTCATATTTTAATATGTTCTCATTTAATTTAATTTATTATTTGTATTTGTAGACATATGATGATCCATCATCATATGACAAAGATGTTATTAATATTGATAATATCTGACAATAATGAGCTCAATCTTTTTTGCAAATAGTTAAAGAACAATATCAATTTGAAGAGAAATAAATAAGGAGTTAGATAAAATATGGTGTTTTATAGGAATTAATATTGACCTTTTAATCAACATTGTTTTTTAATAGAGTTGTTTTTAAATTTTGATTTATATTCTTTGGTATAATTTGTTAACTTTAAACCAAAATTTGTGAGTTTAATCTTGTTGAGTTGAAAAAAATAATATTTTTTTACAGGTGCCTTTTGTGACCTAAAGTTAATTTAAGATTAAACAATCATCTTATGTATCTTTTTTCCACCCATTTTAGGGGAAATATGAGTTAAATGGTTCATTTAAAATTAAATCACAGTCGACGATATTTATAACACCAACTTTAATAAAGAATATGTGTGACCCATACGCTATACAAACATTATAAGAAATACACTTGATTTAAGAAAAAAAATTGGTGTGAAAGGTCAGTTTCTAACCAGATAGCACTTTGTTAAACTTTTATCATCCAATTTTAGAGAAAAGTTGCACGATATATATGTTTTACATCTTTTCTAGGTAAAAACATGTGTCACAAGTTGGTTTCTAATCAAACTACTATCCATTAACATCGGTTTTTTAAAAAGGTAGGTACGATTTATAAATTTTTACATCTCTTTGAAGGAGAAAAAGAGGTGTTGAATGTTAGTTTTGACACCCATATATAACACTTATAATACTAGTTTATCACCGGTGTTAAATCGATTCACCGTACGTGTTTTAAAATATTTGTCAAAATCATACTTACCAAGAACACCGAAAAAACCATGTATTAAATCTCTACAAAATTGGTGTTAAATTTCTTATCTACGCTAGTGTAAGCCATATCAAAGTTGATGAACTCATTGGTTCTTTACACACCTTTGAGATAGCTTTGAATGAGAGGTCTAAAAAGAAGAACAAAATTATAACTTTTGTTTCTAACACTAAAGATAATGAAGATCAAGGTGAAGAAAGTCTCTCAGATGTTATGGCCCTTGTTGGGATAAGTTTATTAAAGCTTTGAGAAGGCTAGACAGAAATTGGAGGACAAATGTTCCATACAAGATGTCAGAAAATAGTCCCTTGAGTAAGAGCAAAAATGAACACAGTTCTAACATAGGCAAAAAAGCATAATGCTATGAATGTGAAGGGTTTGGTCACATTAAAGTTGAATGTCATACTTTTATAAAGAAACAGAAAAAGGGATTGTCAATCACTTGGTCTGATTCTGATGATAAAAGTGAAGGATAAATAGATAACAAGGTGATGACTTTCACTGGAAAATATGACTCTTGTAGTGAGTTTAATGATTAAGATATCTCAGAAAAATAACTAGTTGATACATACATACTTTTTCTCACTCAATGGAATGAATCTTGCACGAGATAAGAGAAACAAAAAAGACTATAAGTGCTTTTATTTATGGAAAAAGAGAAGCTTGGCTCGACCATTGTAGATTTGGAAGAGGATGTCACATTATTAAAATCCAAACTTGATAATATGACAAAATTTGTACGTATGTTGAGCAATGATTTTAATATGTTACATGAGATCTTGGAAGTTTGAAAGAAGTATATGAATATGAAGTCTACAGGTTTTAACTATAATTCCAGTAAGAAAAAGGTCAAGATTCCCACTAATAAGGTTGTTTTCCCCGAGAAGAAAATTGAGTTTCTAATGAAGGACCACATGTCTTAGCACCCTGCTCATCATGTGTACCCACATAATAGAGGTAACAAGGACTCATATTAGAGGTGTCACCATTATGGTAGATATGATCATATATGAATCTTTTACTATAAATTGTATGGATATCCTCGGTCCCGTAGTCAGCCAAGGCTCAAAAAAAAGAAAGGGAAGAAAACTCAAGGAATGAAGGAAGAAGTGGAAACCCAAGGAAACTGTCACTTATCTCATATCTCATATCACATACACCTTTTAGAGTTTCCTCAAGGGAGTATTGGTATTTTGATAGTGGATGTTCTAGGCACATGACTGGTGAAAAGAGCTATCTTGAAGAGTTAAAGCCTTGCTCAAATAGTTATGCCACTCTTGGTATGGAGTTAGAGGAAGAATTAAGGGCATATGAAAATTGGTTAGTCCAGGTTTCCCTTGTCTTGATGATGTGTTGCTGGTAGAAGCTCTATCTGCTAACTTGATAAGCATTAAACAACTATGTGATCAAGGTCTAAATATGAACTTCAACAAGTCTGAATGTATTGTCTCTAATGACTTCTTCTATAAGGGAGTCACATCGCTTACATTCTTCTATCAAATTTCTAATCTTGGTTATTTCTATTTTGAATGAATCATTTATTTCTTTAAAATGTATTGATGATTCCTTAAGACCTAAGATACGTTCTCTAAATTTATCATTTTCTTCCATTAGTTGACTACTCATTTTAAATCGTTGAGCATAAGATGGTTTAACACCAGGAATAATATATGTATTGTAGGATGCCTTTGAGCATATTTCACCTTCTTAGTTGGAAGATGATTCTTTCATATTTCTCCCCAAGGTTGATGTCTCTCCTCATCTTCTTCGTTTGAATATTGGAGACATTTTTTCTTCTTATTATTCTTTTTCTTTGTCATTCCTTAAACAAGATGGTCTTTCACTTGATGTTCGATACTTAAAGAAACTTCATGTATCATTTCAATAGTATCCCACATTTCCTTGGCGGTTTTACAATGATATTGACACAATCACTTTTCATGCAAAATCAAAATTATATGCAGTGATATTGGTACACAATTTGCCATGTCATCTTATTTTGCATCCTTAGGTATTCTCCATAAAAATTATACTAAAACACCTCAACAAAGCTCTATTGTTGAAAGAAAGCACCTACATTTCATTAGATCTGTTTATTTCGTGCTAAGTTGTCTAAGTGTTTTTGGTTGTTTTTTTTATGTCATGCTACATACTTAATTAATAGGTTATGCAGTCCCAATATTTACCCTGATACCCCTTTATGAGATTTTGTTCAAAGAACCTCCCTTTTTGAGTCATCTTAAGACTTTTGGTTGCCTAACATATGGCACCACAATAAATAGACATCGAGACAAGCTTGACCCTAGAGCCACTAGATGCATATTTCTAGGCTACCCTAATGGCACAAAAGTTTACCTTCTATTTGACCTTCACACAAGATCAACATTTATTTATAGAGATTAGTCTGTTTATGAAAACACTTAACCCTAAACTTCTCTCACCTCAAATACAGTTGACTTTGAACAAGTTTCAGACAATGAAACTTTTGCTATGCCTTTCCTTTTTGAATTCTCCACAAACACAGTGTCCCACCTTAACCATTTTCTTACTCATCCATCTTTTCCAAACCAAGCAAATAAGCCATCTTCCATCCAACTGACAGTATTCAACCTGTCTCACCTATAGCCAACAATCATCAACTTGTCTTACTTGTAACCAATCGTAATAACCCTACGTCACCCATAACCAACAGTAGTCTTCATCGAAATAACACTAGTGGACCTAACTCACCTCTGAGAAAATCCGCAAGAACAAAACTCACTCCTGTATACCTGGATGATTTTATTTGCAATGTTTTTCATTCACCCACTTGTTATGACATTTATAAATATATCTCTTATCATAACACTTCCCCTTTATTTCATTAATTTATATTTTCCATTACTGCATCATGTGATCCAACCACATACAATCAAGCTATCAACCATCTTCATTGGATCAAAGACATGATCACTTAAATCTAAGCTCTTACCAACAATAAAACTTAGTTCTTCACCACCATTCCACAAGGTAGAAGGGAAATTGACTTTAAATTGGTATATACAACCAAGTTTAACGATGATGGCGCCATTAAGAGACATAAAGCGACAAAAGGGTCCGACAGAAGACTCATAGCTTAATACACTTATGAATTAGGGACATCCAGAAAGGTGGGGAATGATTGTATACGGTTGACACTGTTTCCCCCAAGAATTTGGTACTCGATGTTTTTCTAGTATATTGGACAAAAGAGTGATTAATGTATTGTCTTCTCGTGTTGGCTAACCGAGATAGTACGTTGGCGCTAGTACTTTCTTCTTGTGGAACATGAGCAATTTAGAATGCTTTGAATCTTTCCAACCTCTCATCGACTAGTTTGAGGTACAATTACAATAATGAGTCTTTATCTCAGGTTTCCTCTCTTATTTGAGAAACAGCCAGCTAGAATTTCGTTCGCAGCTTGATGTGTTCGCCCCCCATTTATTCAGCCAATGTCTGTCAGGAAAATTGGATTGATCCTTTCTCATTGTATTTGATACTATATATAATAGTGTCAGTAATTACAAGTATAATGACTAATTATAACTCGTAATGTCTAATTTCCTATTATATGAAAGTAAAATTTTCACAATAAATGCAAAGATTATTTCTTGATTAACCCCCCCCCCCCCCCTTCAAATTGATGTGCCTGGTCAAAAAGCATCACTTTGCTAACAAGAAACTGATATTGTGGTTGTGGAACATCCTTGGTAAGAATATCTACAACCTGCAACTGAGTACTGACATGAGGAAGTGATATCATTCAATTATCATAAGCGTCACATATTGAATTACAATCAACTTCTATGTGTTGGATGTGTTCATGAAAAACATGATTTGCAACAATTTGAGTGATGCTTATATTGTTAGCATAAAGTGAAGTTGGCCCTGTTTGGGGAAATTTAAGTTCATCCAAAAGACCACGAAGTCAAAGTATTTCTGAACAAGCAGCTGACATGGCACAATACTCTAATTTGGTATAAGATTTAGAAACTCTTTCTTACGTCTTACTTTTCCAAGAGATCAATAAAGACCTAAGAAACACGCACTAACCAGTGACAGATCAACGAGTATCAGGACACCCTGCCCAATCAACATCATTATAAGCACTCAATAGAAGATAAATTCCAACGGGAAAGAACAATATGTGGTGAGAGGTTCCATTCAAGTAGCAAATTATATGATGAACTGCAATCAAGTGTAAATGTTGAGGAGAATGCATGAATTGACTTACTTGTTGAACAACAAAAGATATGTCAGAGCGAGTAATAATTAAGTAATCGAGGCTACCCACAAGTTGTCGATACAATAAGGGATCATACAAAAGATCACCATCATCACAATGATATTTAACATTAACCTCAAGGGGAGTATCGATCAGATTAGCCAATTGGAGACCAGCCATAGAAATCAAATTTGTAGCATACTTGTGTTGATGGAGAAAGATGCCCTTAGATGTAGAGTGAACCTCAAGACTAAGAAAATAATGAAGTTCACCAATCTTTCATATGGAATGAAACTTGTAATTGTTGTTTAAGTATCTGAATGGAAGCATAATCATAACTAGTAATAACCATATCATCAACATACAACAGAAGTAAGACAATTCCTGTAGATATGCTATGAATAAATAGAGAGGAATCATATTATCTCTGAGTAAAGGAGAACCCAAGTATAGTGGAGCGAAATTTCTTATACCATGCTCTAGGTGCTTGTTTCAAACCATATAAGGAGCGTTTAAGCTTGCAAACACCCTTTGATGTAGAAAGCAAACCTTATGAAGGTGTCATATAAGTATATTCAGTTAGGTCACCATGAGGAAAAGCATTATTCACATCCATTTGATGAATAAACCATCCATTAGAAGCAACCATCAAGATTATAGTACAAATAATTGTCATTTGGGCAACCAGTGCAATGTCTCATCATAATAAATTTCATATTCTTGCTTGTTTCCTAAATAACCAAGCGAGCCTTATAACGATTGAGAGACTCATCCAAATTTAATTTCACAGAATACACCCGTTTGGAGCCAACGGGGTTGACATTAGGAGGACAAAACACAATATCATATGTGAAATTCTCTTGAAGATACCGAAGTTCCTCATTCATTACTTTTATCTAACTGACGTCTTTCCTAGTATGTGAGTAACAAGTAGGAATATATATATATATATATATATATATATATATATATATATATATATATATATGCTAGAGAGTGTGACAGTCAAATAACTATGTGAGGAATCATACCTATCTGGTGCTCGAGATATTCGACCAGATCGTTGTGGTTCAACCGGTACATGATCAAGTGGCGGTTCAACATCGAAAAGGGGTGTGGAACCTGTTGTCGGTTTTTTTTTAGATTTACATGACCTGGTTTATAATGTACTATAGATTGAGTCTTAAAAGAAAACTTAGGAAGAGTAACAATATCATTCATGACATGAGAAATATAAGGAAACATAAACTGATTATAAAAAAATGTCACATTCTTATAAATGCGAAAACAACCATTAGAGACATCTTAACACATTGATCCCTTATGAGAGTGGCTATACCCCATAAATGCATATTTAACAGATTGTGCTCCAAGCTTATGCTTTTCAAATGGAGGTAAGTGAACATAACACACACACACCTAAAAATATGTAAAGCATTATAATGAGGATGATTTTCAAAAAGAAGAAAGAAAGGAGAATCAAGATCAATAACCGTAGAAGGAAGATGATTAATCAAGAAGACAGTTGTGGAAAGAGCCTCCACCCAAAATCGGGATTGCACAAAAGCTTGGAGAAGCAATGTGTATGTTACATCAAACAAATGACGATTCTTACGTTCTGCCATGCCATTTTATTGAGGGGTATTAAGACAAGATCATTGAGATAAGATGCATTTTTGTTGAAGGTATTCTTGAATTTCATGAGACATGTACTCACCACCAGAGTCAGAGCAAAAAAAATTAATTGTTGCTTGAAATTGAGTTTCAACACATGTCAAAAATTTATTAAACATAAAAAACACTTCAAATTTAGAATAGAGAAAATATATCTAAGTAAAACAACTATAATCATCAATAAATGTAACAAATTATTTATAGTGAGCATGATAAACTATATGAGAAATTCCCCATACATCACCATGAATCATCTCAAAACAAGTGGAACCATGATGAGCACCAGACGAAAAATGAAGTGATTTACTTTTAGCTAATTTGCAAATAGAACATGAAATAGAGGCATTAGAAATAACATTTTTATTACCCAATAAAACAGTTTTACATAAATGAGACAAAACTGAAGAGTTTGGATGACCCAATTTTCAATGTCGGTCTTCATAAGAATTTAAAACATTATTACAAGTCAAAGATAAATGATTAGAAATAAACTGGAGTGGGAACAATCTTCCTACTTTAGGCCCTTTCGTTATCACCTTCCCCAACACCTCCTCATGCACAAGACATTAATAAATTAGAAGCAAGACCATGTGATACAAGTGCATCCCGAAAATTAGAGTTTATGTCACCAACATCAATGATAAATAGGTTATTACCATCAACATTTTGAATTTGTTGATTACCATGATAAGACCGTAAATTGCGCAAGTTTTCAGAGGAACCTGTCATGTGATTAGATACACCAGAATCAAGAAACCATGGATGTAAAACATTAGAAGACTTACCCTGAATTCCCAAAGTTGAAAGAGCGGAAAGTACCATTTGTTGAATCGTTTCAGGTTGTAGAGTACCATTATTATATGTACTAGTAATAGAAGGACCAACTTCAGAATTTATAGTTACATGAAATGCTTGCACCGAACATTGTGTTGGTCGTGGAGAACGTGTAGGATAATTTAATATAATATGACCCTATTGCTTGCAATAATTACATAACTTTTTACTACAATACTGAGAAATATGGCCAAATTGTTTGCAAGAGAAACATTGAACATGTCTCATATCACGACTTTTACCTTTACTCTGAGCAACATATGCATCCGTCGTAGACTTAGAAACAACAACTTCATGATACATGGCTCCTTGAGTAATGAGACATTGTTCCTCCCTTTGAAGTTATACAACACATGTATCCAAAGAAGGAACATGATTTCTATTAAGCAAAACACCTTTGACAACTTCAAAATATAGGCGAAGTTTCATGAGAAACTGATAACTTGTGTTGTAGACCTCTTGGACAGCCGCGAGAGAAGTCTTGGGAACATCAACATGAATAAGAGCGAAACATCAACATGAATAAAAGCGGAGTCTTGTGTCCAGATATTCAAAAAACCAGAATAATATTATTGAATAGATAAATTACTTTGTTTGTAATTCGCTATTTTTAGCTCAAACTGAAAACGTTTGGTTGCATTGTGTTTGGTTGCATTGTCCTAGTTGTAAATACATTTCAAATAGTTCCACATTTATTAAGCAGTTGAAAATGAGCATAAATTATTAATCATTTGAGGATTAATAGTACTGAGAATCAAAGTAATTATTTGAGCATCTTTGGTTTCCCACTCATCTAATGCAACTTTATCAATTGGTGCCTTGGAGATGACATTTACGTGACTACATAATCCCTTTCCTTTAACATAATTTTTGAATTGAAATTTTCAAATTGAATAATCCTTACTAGTAAATCGAACACAAAAATAACTTTACTCATTATTTTCTGAAACCATGGTGCAAGTAACATTTTTTTATAATATATTCTCAACTTTGTTGCATGTGCACCAAAGATTTGTTTTAACGTATAACTAATTATAAATAAGGAAGCAGCCAAAATCAATAATAAACAAATCACAATCTTCAATCACAACATAACAAAAAACCACACCGAACAAGAATATATGTGACTACCGAACAACAAGGATTTGCGATATGGGATCACAAAACAACGATTATAACACCGAAGAACAATTTGTAATCAACAACATTACACCGAACAAGGATTTACGATATGCGATCATGGAATAACTATCTGCAATCAGCAACACCACGTCGAACAAGGATTTGTGATCTGCAATCAATAGCACCACACCGAACAAATATTTGTGATTTATGATCACAGAACAACAGTTATGAGAGTTGTAAACCAATGGGATATCACTGTTTATCCAAGATAACAGTGATTCTCAGATTTGATTGAACCTTCTGATACCATTTCAGAAAAATTGGCTTGATCCTTTCTCATTGTATTTGATATTGTATATAATACTGTAAGTAATTATATGTATAATGGCTAATTACAACTCATAATGACTAATTTCTTATTCTATGAAAGTAAATTATTCACAATAAATGCAAAGATTATTTATTGATTAACAGTGTCCTCCCTACAATTATTGCTTCATACACAACTTGATTGCTGGTGGTCAAGAACTCTAAACTCAAGGAAACTTCCACCATGAGCCCATAACCTCTTTATAGAATTACGCCCATATTGCTTCTTCGTCTGTTAGACAATTAATCCATAAATATTACCCAAGTGCGGTATGGTTTTGCAGGTACGAGGGTCATTTCGGCCAGGAAGTCGACAAACAAATGAGCCTTCGACATTTTCCTTATTTTAAAAGATACTTTGAACTCCGAATACTCTATGGTCCACTTCGTCAGACGCTCGACCAAGTATGGTCAGTAAAGCACTCACTTCATGGAAAATTCGTTTGGACGATTATGGGATACCCAATGAAGTACCTTTTGAGCTTACACAATGTTGTCATTAATGCCAAGGTTGCTTTCTCAATTGTGGTATCACGTCTTAGCCCTTGTTAAGGCCTTAAATATGAAGTACACATGGCTCTGGCTAAAGTCAGACTCTCTGATAAGGACGACACTCACCGCTTCGTCTGTGATAGTGATGTGTGCTAACCACATGTGCACGGGTTTGTCAAGTAGTAAAAAGATTAATCCCCCAAGGAGATTTGTGATTACCAAAATTTCACCTTAATTATGTTTATCTAAAGCTATCTAACAAGAGTTTGGGTGATTTTAGTTTAAAAGTATGGATTTAACAAATAATAATAAAAACAAGGACATGGGATTGTGATTGTTATCTTAGATTCACCATAATGAATTTCCAATATTACGAGAATATTTTTGTTTAGTATTTTTATAGAAAAGTAGATCGAAAATGTGCATCATCTACTTTTGTGGCGTGCACAATCTAGACATTGATTTAGGCACGTCTAACGACTTTCTCAATAGAAAGCGAGTCTTCTTATCATGATGTGCACCTCATTAATCTATTGTCTAACAATCTGCTTCGAGATGTCGAATCATTATCTTTCTATATATGATTAACATCTATGTTGCCTTTGATTTTGTAGCCGACATAGACATGTGAAATGTATTTTGAATTCTAAAATTAAAATAACTAATATATATTTTCTCGTAAGTTAAACAAAGAATTCATTGGAGCTCTATCAAGAGCATAACTATCACAACCCATAGTCCTTCAGGGACTACTCACACATGGTGAGATTAACGATAACAATGGAAATTATAAATATTGCAAGAAATAAAATAACAAGTAAATAAAAGCAATGCCAAAAATAAATAAAGAACAAGATTAAAATGCAGAAATTAAAAGAACAAAATAAGAACTTGACTAGAAACTTGAAGAAATGACAAAAGTTTGGAATGTTATAGTGAAACATGGTGTAAAATGATGAAGCTCAAACCCTTTTTTATACTAATCCTAGGCCTAAATCATCAATTACTAGCACTAAATTCGAGCAAATTAATCACCAACTGCTTAACTATGAGGTTTTGGAGGTTACAAATGCTGAAAAGTCACAAAAGAAGCCAAAGGATCAAAAGTTCGCAACTGCCTAAGTGTTGACATGGACTGTGTCAGGCAACACGAGCTGGTCGTGTCAGCCTCTCACTGCTTCTACATAGAGGCACCAAGGAGACCACATGGCCCGTGTCATGGGACACAACCAAGTCGTGTTGGTCTTTGGAAATTTGTACTAGAAGCACTCATTTTTGTGCGATCTTCAACCTTTTTTCGTCCTGATTCTCTCAATTGACCTCTTATTACCTGAAAATAGACATATGAGACAAAAACATGTAAAAACGATTAAAATGCAAATGAAATCAAACGGGAAAACAAGCAAAAAACATGATACATTTATCGCTTATCAGACAGACAGGTACATGTATAAAATGTTTCACCAAGAATTGGTCGAGTGAGTACCAGAGGTGTAGCCAGGGTTTTATTAAAAGTCTAAAACACCTCTTTGCAGTTAGGTGTCCTTTCAAATTTCTCCTTATTTTCTCAATATTTTGTAGAAAGGAAAAAGCGTGCCAGGCATATTTTTAAATGAACCCGCTCAAAGTAGTTAACACACCATTGAACTTTTGGGCCTCCTTCTTCAAAGTCAGCACGCTCATTCGGATCACTGCTTCACACTTGTCGGAGGTTTGCTTCGATTCCCTACTTAGTCAGGTAGAAGCCTAAGAACTTGCTGGATTTTACCCCGAAGGTGCACTTCTCTGGATTGAGTCTCATATTATACTACCATACTTTTTTGAATACCGGCTAGAGGTGTTGAGCACGAAGCTCCCCTTAAATGGATTTTATAATCATATTATCCATGTCCACTTTAAATGCCTCCCATATCTTTTCTCAAAAGATCTTATTCATCATCCTCTGATATGTCACACATACATTCTTCAATTCGAAAGGCATGTGGTTGTATTGGTAGTTGGCATGGCCAATCATGAATGATGTCTTTATTCGGTCGACCTCAAACATATGCATCTAGTTATACCCAGATTAGGCGTCCACGAATGATAGTAATTTGTACCCGACTAAATTATCTACAATCTTATCAATGTTCTAGAGCGAGTTAGAATCTTTTGGGCATGCTCTATTAAGATATGTGTAATCAACACACATCCAACACTTTCTAGAGGATTTCTTTACTATAACGATGCTGGACAACCGTTATGTATATGTCGCCTCTGAAATGAACCCGACGTTTAATATGCATTTCACCGTGCTTGCAGTAACTTCTGCTTTCTTTGGGGACTGCATCCTTCATCATTGGGAGACGCAACGAGCACTAGATTCCATGTTTAACCGGTGGCATGTCATGTTGGGGTCGATGTCTGACATCTTATGTGGTGAGATAACGAAAAGGTTTGCGTTGGCCTGGAGACATTTTAGTAGGGTGAATCTTACCTCAAAGGAAAACCCAAATCATATATTTATCGACCGGGCAGGGTTATCATGAGTCAGACAGATTCAAACTCACCGTCTGGAATGGGCCTAACTTCGTCCTCATGTGCGTCCAAGTTGAACATATCAGTATCCCTTAGACCTTCTTTCGCTCCCCTTGTGTCCTTTGGGACGAGCTCTTTGATCTGCTTTGCTTCCCACAGATGATGCCATTGTTTAGTTATGGAATTAAAATTAAATGTAGGTTGAAGATGAAGGATCCTAAACCGGTGATGCTGATCTCTGGTACGGAGGCGTGGGGGTGGACTTACAAGATTAACACTCCAATGACTAAGTCATTTCAAAATACAAGATGAGTGTAATGAAAAACGAAGATAAAAAAATATACCTTTTAATTAGAGTGAGATAATTTTTATACCTTTTATTTAACATAAATTTGGAGTAGATTGACATAAATTTGAACTTCAGTTTAGTTGACGAAGAACATTTTGTTTTTGGCATAAATATAATCTCTTGAGTCTAAAACGACTATAATTAATAACAAAAATCTTTCTTCAAAAAATAAATTGTATATTTACCTCATCAACTATTTTTGCCAAATATATTTTAGCCTAAATAAATATATAGTAGGACTCCTATAATCCATGTCTTTTTTTTCTCCCTTACATATATTGCACAAAATTCTGATTTAAGTTGTATTTTGTTTTATGAAATTAGAGAAACGTTAAACAAAGCAATCCCATTCCTATCCGCGCTGTTGAAGCGAGATGATGAGTATCAGTATCATGGCTCTCCCACTCGTCATCTCCGTTTTCAAACCCCTCACCACCACCCGCCTCCACTCCACACTCTTACGCCGCCGTTTCACTACTTCTACTCTTACCGCCTCGGCCACAACCACTCCTCAACAACCTTCACCTTCACATTCAACTTCTCTCTCTCAACACTCTTCATCATCTTCATCTTCCACTTCCACGCTCCCCAATCACAACCTCTCTTCCCTCACTTTCCAGCAAGCTATTCAGCGCCTTCAGGTCTCACCATTCAACAATTCCACTTCACCTATTGTTTAATTTTTATTTTAATTCATAATTTGCATCAAATTTTGTGTTTGCAAAATGCTCAATTTTCTTTCCAGTTTTTAAAAAATAATCTTTTATCGTCGTTGCAGGAATATTGGGCTTCCGTTGGATGTTCCATAATGCAATGCAGCAACACAGAGGTAACTCTAACTTCATGCACCACCATTTTGAGCTTTTTACCCTTGAATTCGGTTTTCTTTTCTTTCTTTTTGATTCTTGTATCTGCAATTGAGTAGTTAAGTTAAACTACAACTGATAACTGATAGCATTTTGTTTTGAAGTTCTTAATGTGCTATAAGAGGAGTGACTTTTAATTTTGGTCTGCAAAAGCTGTTTTAAATAAGTTATTAACATGTTGGTTGGGTTTACTAGTTTATACTGGGAAATAATTGTTTTTGATATATTTTTCTTTTGGTTATGTTGAGCAGGTAGGAGCTGGGACTATGAATCCTCTTACATATTTAAGAGTTCTCGGTCCAGAACCATGGAATGTTGCGTAAGTATGTTTTAGATGTAAGTTCATCGGTTTGTTTGTGCGTCGATATTCTAAAAGTAGCTATTTGGTTCAATTGAACACTTTTCCTGGGATAAAGTTTTGGAAATGAATGTATTTTTCCTATCCTTCCTAGTAAAAATAGACTAAAAGTTAGAAGGGTTGTGATTTTACATCTACTTTATCACTTAGTTTAATCCTTATAGTTTAGGGATTAGACAAACTATATACAACATGCATCTGGTATTTCCTAATCGAAATGTCTATAAGCAATTGGATCATAACATGCACGGAAATAAGGAAACCAATGAATCTCAAAAAAGTCTTTTAGCAGAAAAACTGTTGCTTCTAAGCCTACCAGAGTTGAGACTCAAGTGGATGCTATTTGTTTTTAATATTTACTACTCTACTTATTTACTAATTTTTGTTATCCTTACTTATTAATATTGAATGGGGAATGCTAGGGTTTTGGATTTGAAATTCACGGTGTTTTTGTTTTTCCCGACGAAAGGTATGTGGAACCTAGCGTCCGCCCTGATGATAGTCGATATGGAGAAAACCCAAATAGGCTCCAAAAACACACTCAATTTCAGGTTATCTTTGATATTATGTTTAAATTCAGAATTTGAAGTTCTTATATTTCCTCTCTAGGATAACTTACTACCATTTCTATAATTGCTTTATTGGTTGCTTCTAAACTCAGGTAATATTGAAGCCTGATCCTGGAAATTCACAGGACCTTTTTATCCGCAGCCTTTCAGCTTTAGGTAGTAACTAAGCTTTAATATTCTCCGAATCACCAGAAATAGGACTCCGTTATATTATTGCTGTTTAAATTTGATTTTGGTTATTTCAGTGCACAACACTTTTAGAAACCGTATTTCCTGGTCCTAAGCCGTCCTTCATCAGTTCAAAACACTCCTCTGCACTAACAAGATGAGATTCCTCCTAGAACCTCCTACTACGAACAACAGAAAATCCTCACAGACTCGTTAATGTTTTGAGACACTAACTGTCATGTTAAAAGAGAAATATGATTGGTAGGGATATAAAACAGACAAATATTTTTTATTATTTGTCATGCTCCGTCATGAATTCACCTATTGTATAATGTATACATCACAAAGCAATTTGTTCTTGTTTTATGGACCAGCCCCTATTTAGCTTCACAAGTCAGTAGCCTCTCCTCTTACTGATTTATGGACCAGTTTTGTTTTCAAATGATTGCCTGAGCCCTACTAGCTAAAGAGACCTAAACCCTGCCATGCATTAAAACTCGAGCAACCCTCTTTTGTTGGCTAGTGACTCAAAACATCAGCCACCAAAGTTATTAGGAAAGGTGATAAAATAAAGGGCCTCTATGCCTCACACCTTGCACCCATTGAAACCAAATTACTTGTATACCATGATTATTGCAAAAATGATAAAACAACTTTGGTTTAGTTAGTTACTCAAAATGGAAAGAAAATGACAAGAGTATTTTGCAGTTCTTTCTATATGTTATTATTTACGCGATTTCAGAACTATTAGTCTGAACTTGTGGAATTTCTTTTTGATAGGTATTGATGTTACTGCCCATGATATACGATTTGTAGAGGACAACTGGGAGAGCCCGGTAATATTCTCTGTTTTAATTTATAACCGTGCTTACTGAAATACAGTTTAAAGTTTTTAAATTTTTTGTTGGTAAAGTTGTATCTACGTATCAATATGTTATTAAAAATGTATATAGGTTCTTGGTGCCTGGGGTTTGGGATGGGAAATCTGGATGGATGGAATGGAGATTACTCAGTTCACCTACTTTCAGCAGGTATGTTTTGTTGCTCAAAGTAAATATCAATACTTACATACAGGGACTAAAATTTACCAGAGAGAAGAAAAAAATTAAAAGTGGTGGAGTTCAACACACCCTGCTTAACAATTGTGGAGACTTTTTCTAAGAGAGAAGTGAACACAATATTTTATTTATCATGTTTTCATTACATGTTACTTTTTTTTGGGCTGTTCAATTCAATTTTCAATTATTGAAATAGAAAAGAAACCTTTTTAAGTGGTTCTCTGTTATACCATTTACTTGTATATTTTAATTGTGCGCTCCTTCCAGGCTGGAAGTCTCCAGTTATCACCAGTATCGGTAGAAATAACTTATGGCCTGGAGCGTATCCTCATGTTACTACAGGTCAGTTGACTGATTTTCTTTTTAAGTAAACATCAAGTTGCAGTTCAAAGTTTTACTTGCCACTACATTAGTCATCCAATTACTTTGGTAACCAATTTAGTTCCTAAAGATCTACAATGTCACCATATTCATCCTTATGAAGGACTAACGTGACAATATATAAAAATAACTGATTAGGTGACCAATGGAATTTTTGAGGGGGTCTAATTTGGTGATAATTTGGAGGACCAACTTGAGGGTTTACTATTTTTCTAAATGCATTCAATCTGTATCATCCATTAAATAACTTTCTAAAGTTTCATATGTTTTGTGGTAGGGAGTTGATCACTTCAAAAAGATCAAATATTCTGATGGAATTACTTATGGAGAGCTATTCTTGGAGAATGAGTACTTTTCTATTCTGTCTACTGGTTTTTGGATTGCATTTGATTTTATTTTCTGTGGTGAAATATTGTTTGGAGTTGCCATCAATGTTACATTTTCCCTTTCAATTGTTTTCTTCAATTTTGCATTTTCTTTTATAACACAATTAAACGAGAGGAAAATAATTCTAGTCTGATGATTGTTCTTTTGGTATAAAACGAGAAAGTACATAGAAGGATACAACAACAATAGCCAAGCCTTATCCCACTAAGTGGATCAACTTCCACCATAATGTTCTATCCAGGATCATACTTCTTTTCAAATCGTTAATCTCGAGATCTTTCTTAATAACTTCTCTTATAGTTTTTCTAGGTCTTCCTCTACCTCTAGTTGTTTGACTCCTCTCCAGTTGATCTATTCTCCTTACAACAGAGTCTACATGTCTTCTCTCTGCATGCCCAAACTCGTCTATCTTCCACTGTCTTTTCTACAAGGATGCATTATCCTTCACCGAATTTTGCTTTACTCAGTTGATTGAAAGTAATTGCTTCCTTTAAAGTACTACATTTGCCTTTTTAATTTCCGTTATCCTTTTATGTGTCTATGACATAGAAGGATAACGAAAATTAAAAAGGCAACTGGATTACTTTAAAGGAAGAAATTACTTTCAATCAACTGAGTTAAAGTAAAGTTCAGTGAAAGATAATGCATCCTTGTACGGCAACCAAACAGCTGGAAAGCAAACAAAACACAGTTGAACACATTAGGGCAAGAGAGCCATAATTTATGGAAAGGGTAGAAGAGAGGAAGAAATTGACAAATCTGAACCTCTTTAGGGCACTATGTACCGGCAGTGCTTTTCTTAGATTCTTAAAGCTATTGATCTATTATTTGTGTTTTGTTAAACTTGAATGCATTGTCTAATGATGCTGACGGTCTTTTGTTTTCTATTCTAGAAAGGAAATGAGTGCATATTATTTGGAGCATGCCAGTGTTGATCATCTTCAAAAACATTTTGATTTCTTTGAGGAGGAATCTCGTCGTTTACTTTCTTCAGGCCTTGCAATCCCTGCGTATGTTTATGCCATTTAGATATTATCATCATATTTCTTAGCATCAATCTTTTTGATATGCTTTCTCTTTGTCCACTGTCTTTACTTCTGACATATGTTTTGTGACTACATGCTAGGTATGATCAGCTACTGAAAACGTCTCATGCTTTTAATATTTTAGACTCCAGAGGCTTTGTTGGAGTAACAGAGCGTGCTCGTTATTTTGGTCGCATGCGTAGGTATTGATTGTTGCCTGATTTGTAATATGTAGCTTGGATACATGTAGGATCTTCTTATGTAATTTCATCACTTTGATAGTTTGATATAATCTGAATATTTTTTTCACCTAGAAAAAAGATATAACCTTAATCTTGATTGAGTATTACTGTTATCCCTTGCAATGGGCATCTGCAAGTCTTGTGTTACAATTCAGTATTACTGTTATCTCTCACAGAGGAGTTTTCAGTGAAGGCAGTTGCCCACCCCAAAATGCAATTATGATCCCTTAATTGCTGTCTTCATTGCGAGTTATCTTGATTTTCTGCATTTCGTGATGTCTTTTCTTCATCATCGTTTTCCTCAGTTTAGCTCGCCAGTGTGCCCAACTTTGGTTGAAGACCAGGGAGATGCTTGGCTACCCCCTTGGTTTCATCTCCGAACCTGATCATTCTGTAATGCCAAAGGATGTTTTGAAGGCCGCATGTGAAAAGGTTAGTTTGCATATCTGTGTCACTTAGTCACCTTATCTTGCATAAAACTTAGATGCTGCTAATGTTTTGGAAATGATATTGCTGCTTTTCTTAAACAGTTTTATTGATTCATTCAATAATCTTCCATATTTTTGGTCAAGTGTCAGCAAAAAATATATAGATGCCCGGTCCTACACCTTATAATTTAAGTTTGTACACAAGTTGCTACTGGTCGTTGGAATGTTATTTTAGTCTTTATGACAATTTGGTTTGGAGTTCACTGCTTGCATGCACACTTAATCAAATTTTTGCACAAAATTTGCATTAAGTTTATTTCCACCTGAGAATGAAACAATCTTCGTGATTTTACATAAAAACTTGAGATTTAAATCCTTGTCATGAATCAATACTATATACATATATAGTTTTCAAAAGCAAAAAACTTAAAGTAGATCAATACTATCAATTGTAACATTTATTAACAAATTTATCTTCAACTAAAACAGTGCAGTTTTTTTAGGCTTGTTTCTGGTGATGTCCAAGCCATGACTACCTGATTTTAAACTATCGGCGTGGTATTAATGCAGATTTAATTAAATTTTTGGTTGGCATTGAACTTCTTGGATATCAATATATGAAAAGGCTAGCCTAAATATTACCTCTGCAAATATGTCTGAAAATTGGAATCATAAAGTTGAAAAAATGAATTCATTCACATCTTCAATAGCAATATTGTAAGCATTTACAGGTATCCATGCTTTAAAGAACACCACTGTCTTGTATTTCACATGACAATTACGTGGATGTTTGTTTGACTTTTAATTCAAAACAAACTTATAGACATGACAGTGGTTAAATCAGAATAAAGTTTAGCTTGAGTACATGTTTTATTATTGATTGATGTGTGACTTTTATTTATAAATTAGTGTAAAATTCTAGCTCTTTGGTTTCAGGTGCATGATCATGCAAGATCATTTGTTCTTGAAATTGGAACCGAAGAAATGCCACCTCATGATGTTGTTGATGCAAGCAAGCAAGTATAACTCATATTCATCTGATTAAAATCATGATATCTTTTACCTCTAGTTTATCATTTGTGGAGCTTCTCTTCATTGACAAATATATTTTCACCTTTTATTTATTTATTTTTAATTTCTGTTTTAGATTTCAAGCATTTTTCTGCAATACAGACTGTTTCAACCATTCACTATACAATTTAGTATTATCCCTTATTATGTTTTTTTTATAAATATTATTATCCTCCATCATTGTTCAATATTGATTCTACTCTGCTGGTTATTGTAGCTGAAAGATTTACTGGTGCAATTACTGGATCGACAGAGGTTAAAGCATGGTGAAGTGCAGGTTTTTGGCACTGCACGGAGACTAGTGGTGTGTGAATATATTTCTTGAGCACAATTCTTGTTTGTATATGCTATTTGTTTTTGTAATAGTTGATCGCAGAAAAAAAAACAAATATAAGTATAAAAAAACAGAATCGATAAAAGTGATGCATTACCATCTTACACTTGCAGGTTTGTAGATAAGGAAATCAATTTAAAATCTTGCGAAACTAAAATATTAGGAATTTTTCTTTTTGTAGTACACTGTACAATGTGTGTGAATATATATACTATGATAGGAAAATTTAGGCACTAGATTTTTGTGTAGTTTTAATTGCAAATCCCTATTCCAACTCCCGAATGCTGATTCATCGCCAACTGAGGAAGGCTTTACTTTCACAAATGGAAAGTACTACTTGTTACGAAGGCCAACTAAAAGAAATGCAAGAGTTACACTAACCCCCACCCATGTTTCAGTAAAAGCCGAATTTATGTTTTTTACTAACTAACTATTTTGCTCTTCGTGTATTTCGTTTCTTACTAAATAGCATGCCTCTTCACAAATTCATTCCAAAAATCAAAGCTGCTTCTATGATTTAGGTCTTTTGTTTGGACGGTAGACACTGACGTACTAGAATCAACTCAAATAACTTGTTAAAGAAACATATGCTTCACATTATGACATAATTAGCTAGAAATAAATGATTGATTATCTATTTGTCTCAATAACTAGGAGAACATTGTGAGAAATGCTTCAAAAAAGTTGATCCTTGATTATGTGTTTTTTGTTATATTGTAGTTTCCTTTAGAAGGATATTATCATATATTTTGCATTTGACTTTCACATAAGTTAGCTAGAAATAAATGATTAATTATCTCAATAACTAGGAGAACATTGTGATAAATGCTTCAAAAAAGTTAATCCTTGATTATGTTTTTTTTTGTATATTGTAGTTTCTTTTAGGAGGATATTATCATATATTTTGCATTGGACTTTCAAAGTTATATATTTTAAAAAAAATGAATTCAACAGTTTACTGGTTTTTCTTTGCATTAATAGAGTCTCATACTCTAAAGTGTGTCTCTTTGCCTGGAAATTTGCCACATACATATGATTTTGTTTATGGGACTTGTCATTTCTCATATGCTGAGTTGCTGCTTTCATGCATTTTTAATTTTTGTTTCCAGATGTCAGGAAAGATCCTTGATTTTCACCTAATTTGTACCAACTCTCTTTAAGCTCCTAATTAGGATTAGTTGATAAATTCACTAGTTCTATAATTGAAATAGATATGCTTTGCAGTTCATACATTATATTTCAAGTATTGGATCACATAAGAAATGATTGTATTCATATCTGTTCCCTGTTGTGAAATCCACAGGTTTCTATTGAAAATCTTTTCACGAAACAAACAGAGCAGGAGATTGAGGTTCGAGGTCCTCCTGTTTCAAAAGCATTCGATCAGGAAGGAAATCCAACAAAGGTTTAATTTGTGCTTTCGATTTTTCATATCATACCCTGTATTGTAGTTGAAGTATGTATCTTTAGTTTAGTTTTCTTATGTCAGGCTGCTGAGGGTTTTTCCCGTAAATACGCCGTTCCACTGGACTTGGTATACAGAAAGGTTGATGGTTAGTATCCAGAGCCAAACCACATGTTTAGTGCGTTTGGATGCGTTTACTTTTTTTCCTACACATCAAACCGTTATTTTTCTATTGTTGATTTTCATTGTACACTACAATCACAAACTGTCACTTCTGATGTAACTGATTTCAGGGAAACTGCTCATCAGGCCATATTTTCAGCTTATATATGATATACTTTTAAAACTTTTTTACCCTGCTTGTTTATACTTTGTACCACCTCTTACATTGTTCTTTATTGAAGCAAAAAGGACCGAGTTGTATTGCCACCCTCTAATTGATCCTGCAGAAAAAAATATTGACTTGATGAGTTGCTGCTTTGTATAAAATAAACTTATTGCTGGAGCTTTCAACTTAATTTTCAAGAACTGTAATTTAATTTGTGTAACTCGTCAAATTTCCTGTTAATATGCTGCTAGACCATGAGCCAACTTTATAAAAGTTATTTCAATGTGATTTCTTGATATTGCAGGGAAAACAGAATATGTATATGCTCGAATAAAAGAGTCTTCCAGACATGCCGTGGAGGTTTTCTATTCTTTATTTTTGATATCTAGCCATTTTAAGTTTTTTTTTTTTGTTCTTAACAGTAAGTTATTTTTAAAAGGTCAATACGGAATGGGAGTGTGGTATTTATTTCTCGTAGGTGCTTGTTTGAACATTTGAATCCTGGACCAAAAATAAATAAGCTATTATATTAACCAAAATTTTAAAATCCGGACCAGTCACTGAACCAGTAAAGTCATTTGTTGGGATGTCTCTCTAAAGTGATGCCCTTGCATGTCATTCTTGATTAAGAAAATGGTTAAATATGTTTTTAGTCCATGTAAAACCACAGCCTTTCAAGTTTAGTCCCAAAATAAATTTGATTCACATTTATTCTCTATTTTTACTTTTTTTAGGAGCTCTTTTGAGGGACTAAAAGCACCCATTTTTTGTTAAAAGTTTTCAAAATAGGGACTAAAAGTGAATAAAATTTGCTTAGGGAATAAATTTGAAAGGTTGTGATCTTTTAGGGACTAAGCATTTAACAAAAACAATATTAGCATCACATTTTACATTCTCAAAATATTATCATATTATGTCTTGTAAGATGAAAAATGCTGAACAATTCAAATTGGTTCTTCACCACTTGTTTTGCAGCATTTTGACTAGCTCTATACTGATTCTTACTAACTTTGATATCACTTAGATTTTTGGTCAAATGGATTAGACACTTAGGTGGTACTTAATTCAATTTTAAATTTAACCAGTCGAACCAGTCTTGTCCAATTATGATCATAGAAATTCTAAGATGAGAGATACCAGAGTTTTAAGATGTGAACACACGGTGTCATTTATGGTTGTTTATTTCTTTGTGCTTCTTGCACCCTTTTTGAAGAAAAAGGCTAATGCTGCTGATTTATTTTATTCTTGTTAGGTTTTATCTGAAGATTTGCCTGCTACTATTGCAAAAATTTCATTTCCAAAGACAATGCGTTGGAATTCACAGGTATGCTAGCTTTTTGAGTGTGTCTCTGTATGCTATTTGACTCTATCTTCAGAGATGTCACAGAACAACAAAAGACATATAGCATGTTATGAACCAACTCTCCCAAAAGCTGTTGGGCTAAAGCATGAGAATAGTTTTTTTAACGTGCTCCCTAAGCAACAAAACACATGGATGCAAAATTTTATTCTGAAATTTACTTATATCTATTTAGATGAATGAGAGCAACAGGGATTAAGTTTTGATATGTTTCCATACTTTAAATGTATAGGTGATGTTTAGCAGGCCTATCCGTTGGATTTTGGCTTTGCATGGAGATGTTGTGGTCCCATTTATGTTTGCTGGGGTAGTGAGGTGATTTACTTTATGGATATTCTCTTTACTTTGCTGTGCCCTCAAAGCATGTGTTAGTATTGGACTTTTTGTTTCATATCCATCATTTTATAAGAATGTTATTTGTAAACTGTTTCCTTCTTTAGGTTATCAGTTTCCTTTTTGTTATCTGCTGCGTGAGTAACTCGTGCCATATTTGTTTATATTGTGCAGTGGGAACTTGTCGTGCGGTCTTCGTAATACTGCATCAGCCGTTGTCCAGGTGAATGTTCAAATGGTTTTTAATCAATTGATTATATGTTCTTAATTTTGATACTTGGTGCAACTACAACACATATCTTTGAGAGAGATCTCTGTGTGTATCAATTTTTAAATAATTTTGAAATTGGTTAAGTGTAGTCTAATAATCAAATATTTGTATTTTTAATAGCATATTATACATTAAAGTGGTTTGTGATGATGCATCAATCATGCTTTTGAATTATACTAAACCTTGTAAATTAGATCTACTTCACTAGAACTTTTATTAATTTTACAGTTGGATTTATAAAAACTTACCAAGAACAAAAAACTAAAGCTTTTTTTCACTAGTTGGCTACTAAGATTGATTGATAAAATTTACTATTTATTTATTAAAAACTATAAAGCTAATGGGTGTAATTGTGTAAGCATACCAATCCTTACATTACATCCGGTGTCAACTGAGTCCAATCTTGTGTTCGTGTGTATGTGTAACAGCTGCAATACTCTTTTATTCTCTATTATGTTCTTTCTTTAGGAGCATCTCTTCCCCTCCTAACTCTTTTTAATCATCTTTGGTTTGCTCTAATACATTTTTTCTCTTATATATAAAACTACATACTTTAATTTGCAGATAGAAAATGCAGAATCATATTCAGTTGCAATGGAAAGTGCGGGAGTCAATGTTATAGTTGAGGTATGAAGAGATAAGTTTGTTGATATAAAAATTTGTAGATTTTAAAATATGACTAGATTGGTACTTTTCTCAGGACCGTAAGAAAAAAATTGTTGAGCAATCTAATACATTAGCTGAGAGTGTAAATGGTCAAATTCTGATTCCGAAAGGTTTGCTTGACGAGGTTAGTTTTCGATGTTCCATTTGCTTAATATTATTGCATATTTTCTTTTCTAAGAATTTTCATTTGTATTTGATTTTAGGTTGTAAATCTTGTTGAGGCACCTATTCCAGTGCTTGGAAAGTTTAAGGAAACCTTCTTAGATCTTCCAAAGGATCTTTTGACTATGGTAAAATAGTTTATTCTGTCACTTCTCTGTTATTAACAGCTTCCGGTCATACCACTTATAAAGAACTAGTCCAATGTAAGAATCAAGTTGTGCACAATTTATTTTTTGGCGAAAAGTAGTGTACAAATTTAATGACTTGCCTCTAATTAACAAAAAATAAAAGCCTTAACAACATTAGTTACTCACAGATGCTGGCCAAGGTAAATGCCATACAGAGACTCAACCAAGTTCATATCTTGACAAAAATAAAAATATTAAAATGCCCCTGACTGAAAATATCACAATTAACACCAACATCCAAATTAAATCAAACTAATGAGGTTTTTGGATCTTTCAAATTTTGAAGTAAATAGAAAATAGAAGGTAACTGTTGTAATCCTGCAGGTTATGCAAAAACACCAGAAATATTTTGCTGTATGCAATACTAATGGACAACTACTGCCTTACTTTATTGCTGTAAGTTCTTTCTAATTATTTAATACCCTAGATTAACTACTTATTTTGAATTGTTATTTTTTAAGATACATGGTATTTCTTCTAGGTTGCAAATGGAGCAATTGATGAGACTACAGTGAGAAAAGGAAATGAAGCAGTGCTCAGGTATTCTTATTATCATGTTTATATATAATTTAATGAAAGGGTGTTGTGATGTTACCATGATGAGTTGCCAAACATTTATTGGTTGTTTGGTTTTCCTTGGTCGCCTTTGCCTAAAACTCAAATTTCCTAAAATATTAATCTATTAGGTAAGGACTCACGAGTGGTTTATCTTTCTAACATGTCCTTTCATGAAAGACCCCTTTGGGTTTGAAGCATGAACAATGAAAAGGTCCACTCTACTTTATGACGAAATTTTGGTTTATTTAGAATACTTGGAGTGGCAAGGATCAAACCCTTGTCTACGTATTCAAAGAGACCCTGATATCATGTTAAGGAACAATCACTCCCAAAACTTAAGCTATTGGGTCCGGTTGATTATGCATGTTTTGTATCTATAACATACACCAGACACTTGTGTGAACAAAAAACTAACCATTAAAATATATTGATAACCGGGAAATAAGAAAGAATCAGAGTAATCTACTTATTAATTTTCAAAATGGTTTCTAACTTCCAACTTGTTTAAAATGAATTTTATTGATAATGAGATCTAGCCTCAACCTTTGTGCCTGTTGGATCCAATTCTGTTTCACGGGACCTATACATTAACCACACAATTTAATTTTCTTTGCAGAGCTCGCTATGAAGATGCTAAGTTCTTTTATGAGATGGACACTCGTAAAAGGTTTTCAGAATTCCGAGAGCAACTGAAAAATATTCTCTTTCATGTAAGTTGTATATTAAAGTTTTAGATGAATGATTGATGATAGCATTTATCCTTTACTAGCGTTTATAAATCCTTTACTAGTTTTATTTTCTTGTAAATGAGGTGAAAATAACATCTCATATTGATGTTGAAAATAAACAAGGGAAAAGGTTAGAGCCATTGAGAATAATACTATTTGTGGGTTTTTTAACCTTTAAAATATTTTATCACAAGGTAATTACGGAAAGTAAAAGAAAATAAGGATAAAGGTTAGAGACTTTACTTTAGAAAATAACACTAATGAGTGAAAGATGTCTAAAATACGGTGCGTAGCCTTCAATATTGGTTATTTATTTTGGTCACATGGAATGGAACAGGAGAAACTTGGAACCATGCTGGATAAAATGACTCGTGTTGAAAACATGGTTACTAAGCTAAGTTGCATCATGGATATCAATGAAGATCTGCAACAAATCATCCGGGAAGCTGCCTCACTTGCCATGTCTGACCTTGCCACATCAGTTGTCACTGAGTTTACAGCACTTTCAGGAGTAATGGGGCGTCACTACGCCCTTCGAGATGGATACTCAGAGCAGGTTGTTCTATTTGTCATGTCTGACCTTGCCACATCAGTTTCATGACCCTTGCATCTTATTTGGTTACAAACTACTCATTATCTTGCAATTTTCTTCTTCTTTTCTGTCACTTCAAATCTTGCAGACTGCAGAAGCCTTGTTTGAGATCACACTTCCTAGATTTTCTGGGGACATACTTCCTAATAGTGATGCTGGCATAGTTTTGGCAATTGCTGATAGGTGAAACTGGTTCCTTGATATGAATCTTTTCCTGCTTATTCTAGTAATAGTTGTATCTGATACAGAACTCAGCATAAATTGTCCCGACTGTGTCTAACAACATGGATTTACATCTAACATGATGTGATAAACGTCTGCAGATTAGATAGCCTGGTAGGTTTATTCACTGCTGGCTGTCAACCTAGTTCCACAAACGATCCATTTGGCCTGCGACGAATCTCATATGGTCTTGTAAGTATAGCATAGCATTCTATCCTCTAATTTAATTCATGTTCTGTTATTTTTTCTCTTAGAACTTGTTTTCCGTAAAAAACACGAAGTATAAAGTCTGACACTCTGTACTGTATTCTTCAGGTGCAATTGTTAGTGGAAAAGAATAAAAACCTAGATTTTAAAGAGGCTCTGGAACTTGCCGCAGATGTCCAGCCAATTAAAGTAAATCCTCAAGTAATAGACGATGTAAGTTCCTTCCTTTTGTATAAATTGCAATTTGCAGTTGCTTTTGTTAGCGTTATTTACCTCTATTTTGGGATTGAAAGCTGATGGGAACTCATTGTTTAGGTACGTCAATTTGTCACTAGAAGATTAGAGCAATTTCTGGTATGTATTATGTTCAATATAATTAATTCTTTGCTTGACTATAATTATGTGACATTTCATATTATTGCCATCTTTTAATCGAACGAATGGTCTCTGTACCTCAACAGTAAATTGTATAGCAAAATTAACTTATTTAAAATTTCACGTTATTACCATCTTTTAGATGATGCTTATATATAAACCTGATGAAGTTTAATCCCACACTCCAAGGTCTTATTAACTTAATCATCAATTTAATGTATTTGGAGGGGGTACTAATCGATATCAATAAACTTATACAATACTATCATCAAACAGGAAATAAAATCACAACCAATCAATATCAATAAACTTATACAATACTATCATCAAACAATTAATAAAATCACAACTATTGTATTTGGTCCTCCTATCATGCCATTTAGTATGTCAAAGAGCCCTTAAACCTAAGCATACTTACAAGCACAGTTTGCTCCCAAAGTTTCTCCTTAGCTACAGCACCGATGACTTTACACATTACTTATTACAAGATATTTAACAAATATTATATTGTTAATGCTTATGGATATAGACTCTTGTATGATCTGTGGGACTATATTTTCATTAGCACTTTTTACTGACATTAATGAAGTTAATCTTAGTTACATGTGATTATGTGTGATCACTATTTTATGTGTATAATGCCTTGCAATATTTTTGATGAAATCTACTTTTTGAGAAATGCCAGGTGGTTTGACCATACCGCTGTATTTTGTTAACAGGTGGACAAGGGAGTGAGTGCAGAAATTGTTCGTTCTGTCCTTGCAGAGAGGGCTAACTTTCCCTGTCTAGCAGCAAAATCAGCATATAAAGTAAGCAAACAAACATCTTCCATTTTACCTCATCCTTTGATATGACATTATTATAAAGCAAAACCTTTGAATTTTCTGAAGTATTCATGCAATTTTGAGAAAGACCGGTAATGTCAGATAACCTTAAAAAGTTCTGACTCTTGAAATCAATCAGATGACTATGTGTGTCCAACACTTGATCTTTGAAAACCTGTTTTAGCTAAAAAAAACTTTTTGAATACGGAAATCGCCCCCTTTGATGATATTAATAAGATGATTAGTAAAAAAAATTAGGGCACACAAAACATTGATGATACTATTTCACCCAAAAATACCTAGAATGCACCCAGTTCTTATCACTTCGTAGATTTTCACTGTAAAAAGTTTTCTTTATGATTAGCCTCTTTGGGCTTTCCACCGATCATTCTTTTTTGGACCTCTTGGCCCTAAACTTACTAGCCTAAAAAATTACGTCAATCCATTGAAATATGGTGTGCTACTGGCAAATATATGCGACAAGAAATGCTTTTAACAAGTTAATTCATTTATAAATAGAATCATTTTTAAACTTTAGTACTTTTGAGGAGTATTCCTAATGATTTTTAATCTGATTGATTTAGATGGAAGAATTATCAAAAGGAGAGTTTTTCCCTAAAGTAGTTGAAGCATACTCTCGACCAACTCGAATTGTCCGAGGAAAGGAAAATGAGCTTCATTCAGAGGTATTTATTTTCTTCTTATTTGGATCAATTATGTATAGAGACAACTAGATTGCATTAAATCTAATCCCCTAAAAACATGAGTTATACATAGAAATAGCATAAAGCCACAATATTTTGAATTCATTTATGAATGATTGTCTTTCCTCATTCCAAAACATAACATACATCAAATCAATAATATGTATGGTAATAATGCTAACAGTGGAGTTCTAGTTTAATTTCTTGTGGATTTAATTAGCATAGCTGTAACGAGTCATGAATTTGTGCACATTATTCTTCATTTCTCCATTTTGTTTAACATTTTTTCTACCGGAAAAGGTTTGGTGTAGACGTAGTAGTATTATGAATGCTTGTGTATATGAATGACACTTGTTTCTTTTTTTCCTATTACATTATTAGGTGGATGAGACTGCCTTCGAGACAAATGAAGAAAGAGTTTTGTGGAACACATTTTTGTCCGTGAAAAAGAGTATCAATCCTGGTATTTTCTACATCTCTCTTGCTTTTGCCGATTTTGTTTGGAGTAAAATTAGAACAAATAAATTGTCTCTTGAAAACACATAATAATTGTCAACTTAAAAAATGTATTTTTCTAAAACGACAATAAAAAAAAGGAAGTAATATATTTCCTTTTACGTGGAACATTGATTATTACATCATTTTATTCATGGTATGTTTGGAACTGCGTTTATGTTTTGCATTGTCAGCGTGAACACGAAGAAGCTACAATATGCAGCTTTCACGTCGATATCTGCTGCAATTCTATATAATTTACCACAGTACCAAACAGAGGCTTAATGTATTACGATATCTAAATTTTCTTTTCTCTACAGGTCTTGACATCGATGATTTTGTTGAAATTTCATCCCAGCTTGTACAACCACTTGATGATTTCTTTAATAATGTCTTCGTAATGGTGGTACGTTGTTCATATCGTTTTAAATTGTGTCTTTAACTACAGGTTAACATTTTTAATATAAATATTAATAACTCTGATTTTGTTTTTGGTGCAATTTAGGATGATGCCAAGATCAGAAAAAACAGACTAGCTCTGCTAAAAGGAATTGCTGAACTCCCTAAAGGAATTGCAGACCTTACATTGTTACCAGGATTTTAAGGATTGGCAAACATGTAGACTATTTATTTCCCATCAAACAAACCTCTAAGCAATTTGTCCCAATTTCATCCCTTTTAGTTTATTTCAATTTTGTATACTAGGTGTTTTATTTAAATTTTTTTGTCTGAGTTTTTTTTTTGTGGTTATTTAAAGTGAGGTGCAACAAATAAACACTTTAGGAGGCCACTTATCGTAGCGATGCCCTCGCCCAAACACGATTAACCGTGGAGCACTGATGAGAGTCCAATTGAATGTAAATTTGTGACTATGTATTATATAATTCATTTGTATTCTTTATTTGAGTAATAAAAGTTAGTATAAACTTTTTTTTATTGCAACACCTATCATTAGCTTTTTCATTTTTTCTATTTGACAAAAACATTCACGTGTTTTTAGAAGTGATTAGAGAGTTCACTCAAAAGGATTCACTTGAAATAACTTTAACTTAGTTTTGAAAGCATTTCTTAATAAAGATAAAGAAGAAAACGTTTGTATGTAACTAGTTGAAAGATGTCTTATAGGGGTGGTGAATAGTATGCAAGCTTATAAAATTTACTTATTGACTCAAATAATCAAACTTTTTGCCAATGGTATTTGTAACTTTAAGTTATTTGAATTTGTAGAGAATATTATGGATCAATATATACAAAGAGATAAAATTTGTAGAGAATATTATTGATAATGTTTGAGAGAGTTGAGATATAAAGTTGTTCACTAAGTGCAACACCTATTGTAAAGAGGGGTATGCTCTAGTTTGCACTATGCCTAACATTGTTTTTATGCAATTCCACAATCATAGAATTAAAATTCAAATCAAATCGTTTTTAAAATATCGCTAAAAAATTTAAAACAGTCAAGCTAACATATCAACCTCTTATATAAATGATTATTTAGTTGGTTATTTTTATCATTAATTTAAGTTTGAATTTTAGTAAGGCTTTTAGGTCATAATACTCTATTTAAAAAAGATTAGCACTTATATATTCTTAATTATATAATATATCAAATAGCTTTGATATGTATCACGAGCACTCGGTCGGAAGGGTCTCGCTTCCGCATAAAAAATCTTAGCTGCCTTAATTGCGGTTCTTTGGTTAAACTTATGCGTTGCTCGCATTGTGCACCGTCTTGTGCGATGTTCATCGCATTGTACGATATTGTTCGCCGCACTGTGTGATACTGTTCATCGCACCGTGCAACACTATTTATCGCACACTTTGCGAAATTGTTCATTGCACTGTGCGACACTATTTATCGCACAGTTTGCGAAACTGTTCATTGCCACTTTTGTACTGTTCACCGTCACTTTCAGCAATATATATCGCTACTGTTTCGACATTGTTCACGGTACTTTTCAGCATTGTTCATCACTACTGTATGTGATATTGTTCATCGTTACTGTATGTGATACTGTTCATCACCAGTGTTTGAACAACCTGGCACTCACTTGTGATTTTTTTACTTGCATTTGTTTCTAAATTTTCTCAATGGCTGACAATAAAGATGAAACAATTGCATACAAATCTGATTCAGAATTACCTATTATTCCTCAAATTTACAAGTTGAATGAAAATAATTATTTAAAGTGGTCTCAACTAGTGAAAACAACATTGAAAGGTAAGGGAAAAGCAAAACATCTTACAGACACACCTCCCAAAGAGAAAGGTCTCAAATTTGACAAGTGGAATACAGAAGATTCAACGATTATTGTATGGTTATGGGCTTTAATGACTCCAAAAATTAGTGACATTTGCATGTTCCTAAGTACGACAAAAGAGATTTGGGAAGCATTAGAAGAAACTTATTTTAAAGTCAATTTTGTTGCCCAAATATATGATGTGAAGGTGAAAACAATGGGAACTAAGCAAGGTAACAAAACAGTTACAGAATACGCTAATCATCTCAAAGCCTTGTGGATGAAGTTATATCACTACATAGTTATCAAAATCGAATGTACAGTAGATGCAACACAACTTAAGGAGTGCATGGAGCAAGATAGAGTCTACGACTTTCTAGTATGGCTCAACTCTGACTTTGACCATGTTAGAGTATAAAGTTTTGGCAAAGAAAAAGTACTGAACGTTAATGATGTAGTGTCTATAGTGATGAGTGAAGAAAGTATAAGGAAATCAATGTTGACACCACCATCCGTGGAAAGCTCAACAATGCTAGTTGAGAAGAGTTCAACCATGTTAGTTGATTAGAAGAAATTGGGAGAAACCTATGTCGAATAGAAGGGTGAAGAGGTGTGATGTACCTATTGCAACAAGCCTCCTCATAGAGAGTGGGGACAAAAAAAGACTTATCCAGAAAGGGAGGATATGCACACATGACTAGAAGTACTAGTGGAGACAATCTAGAATGAGGGGTCCACCTTAACCTAAGTGAAGTGGAAAAAGTGAGATCTCTCATCAGTAAGTTGAAGAAACCAACATGTACTTGTTTTTTAACACGTTCAGGTACGTTTATATTATCTTTTCCATTTTGCAACTCTCCTTTTCCGTTTGGACTTAATGCCTTAGATATACCCTTTAAACAATACTGAATATTAGATTCTGGAGCCACTGACCGATGACACCCTTAGCCACACACTTCTCCGCCTATTCACCTTCCCCCATTAACAAAAAATATCCACTATAAATGACATCCTTATAACTGTATTTGGTGAAGGAGCAACTAAACTTAATTCATTAATGACTCTTAACAACATCCTTAATATCCCAAAATTGACTACTAGCCTAATTTCCATACATAAACTCACAAAAGACCTATCATGTAATGTTATTTTCTATAATACCTCTTGTATTTTCAGGACAAGAATTCGGGGAGGACGATTGGAAGGGCTAGAGAATGGAATAGTCTTTACTACTTGGATAACAAAGAATCAAACCCATATTTTCTCAGCAACAATTCATTTTTGTCATAATCAATAAAGACCAATAGGGAGAAGGTTCTCTTATACCATTGTCGTCTGGGTCATCCTTCGTTTAGAGTTATTGAGCAGTTATTTCCTGTTTTATTTAAGATATTAGATGTTGATAGTCTTTATTGTGAGGTGTGTGAGCTTGCTAAACACAAGTGTGTACCTTTCTCCATTAGTAATAAAATGAGTACTTTTCCGTTTTAGCTAGTTCATACAGATGTGTGGGGTCCATATAATATTCCAAATATTTCAGGTGCTCGTTGATTTATCACCTTTATTGATGATTGTACTTGGGTTACTCGGGTCTACTTACTTTAACAAAAATCTAAAGTTAGTCATGTGGTTCCTCAATTTCTTTCTATGGTTAAAAAATAATTTGGTATGAGTATTAAGAGGCTTCGGTCTGATAATGCCAATGATATTTTAATTATAATCTTAATTCTTTGTGTCAAACTTAAGGTATCACTCAAGAGTATTCATATGTTAAAACACCCCAACAAAGTGGCATTGCTGAAAGAAAAAATGGGCATGTGTTAGACCAGACACGTGATATGATATTTCAAAATAATGTTCCCAATAAATATTGGGGTGAGGCAGTCTTAAATGCATTGTATCTCATAAATCGTTTGCTTTCTAGTTTCCTTGCTTCCAACACTCTTATGGAAGTCTTATCCTCGTTCTATCCTAATGTGTCTACCTCTAGTAACCTCACTCATAGGATATTTTGGTGTACACTGTTCACTCATATTCATAATGATGGTAGAGGGAAACTTTATCCTAGAGCCTTATAATGTGTCTTTATAGGATATTCTTCCATCGAAAAAGGTTACAAATGTTATCATCTACCGTCTTACAAGTTATTTGTCTCTCGAGACGTCACTTTCCACGAACCAGAAAGTTACTTCGTTTAAAATCATATTCAGAGGGAAAACATAAATAAGAAAGATGAGTCCTTTATACTTCCTGTTGGAACTGAACATGATTATGAAAAAGACGAAACTAATGTAAGATATGGGAAGAATTTATTATATATAAGAAGGAAGACCATTCCTGAATCTACTCATATCTAAAAGTCTGACCCGTCATTACATGAGGTAAATTCTAACTCTAGTGATTCAACTTCTGAACTTTCTCTTGAACAGGAACCAGAATCCAATTCAACTCTACCACCACTACCATCACACTATCAAGATTTACATATTCCAATTGCCCTTAGGAAAGATACCAGAAACCATGTCATATAACCACTTTACCCTCTACCTAACTACCTAAGTTTTGAACATGTTTCACCTACCCATAAAAGTCTTCCTTACAAATCTAAACACTATAAAACTACCTACCTCTCTATTTGAGGCATTGTCTGACAGAAAACGGAAACAAGCCACGAATTTGGAGATTGAGGCACTGGAAAAGAAAAATACTTGGAAATTGGTTTCTTTACTAGATGGAAAGAAACTTGTATGGTGTAAGTGGGTATACATTATTAAATATAACGCGGATGGATTGATTGAGAGGTACAAGACAAGATTGGTAGCCAAAGGATTCACTCAAACCTATGTAGAAGATTATTCAGAGACATTTGCTCCAGTTGCAAAAACGAATACAATTAGAGTGATATTATCTTTAGCAACTAATTGTAATTAGAACTTAAACCAATTCAATGTGAAGAATGTATTCCTTCATGGTGAACTTGAATAAGAAATCTACATGGATATACCTTATGGGTTCCGTGAACATACTACCACCAACACCGTTTGCAAGTTAAAAAAATCTTTATATGGGTTAAAGCAATCGCCACGAGCATGGTTTGGAAGATTCACTAAGTTATGATATGTTTGGGCTTCAAACAAAGTCAAGAAAATCATACCTTATTTATCAGACATTCTGAAATAGGGGGAGTAACTATGTTATTGATATATGTGGATGATATTATAATCACAGGTAATGACAAGGAAGGACAACAATTGTTGAATATACACTTAGCCAAGGAATTTGAGATTAAATCCTTGGGAAAATTGAAATACTTTATGGGAATTAAAGTTGCCCATATGCAAGTCTGCGAATACTTCGGTTGATCCAAATGTGAAGTTAGGAAATGCAAAAGAAGATATTGCAGTTGATAAGGAAATGTACCAGAGGTTATTCGGAAAACTTATATATCTCACACATATTATACCTGGTTAAGATTTTGTTGTTAGCTTAGTTATCCAATTCATGCACCGACCAAAGGAGATTCACTTACAAGTTGCGCTCCAAATTGTACAATATTTAAAAGGAACACCTGGTAGAGGAATTTTGTTTGAAAGAAATGGGAATGTATGTCCTAAAGCATATATTGATGCCGACTATGCATGATCAATTGTGGATCGGAGATCAAATATAGGTTACTGCACTTTCCTAGGTGGAAACCTTGTGACTTGGAAAAGTAAGAAGGGAAATGACACAAGGGATATATAAACTAATATGACTGAAATCAATCTTAGAAGATCTGAGGATAAAGTGCGATGAACCGATGAGACTTTATTGTGATAATAAGTCGGCTATCAGCATAACTCATAATCCGGTGCAAATGACAAAACCAAATATATTGAAGTTGATAGACACTTCATTAAAAAAAAATAGACATTGGCCTTATTTGCACTCCATATGTGTCCTCCCAAGGCAACCTTGCAGATCTTCTAACAAAAGAGATGAACAACAATAACTTTGAAGAAATTGTTTCCAAGTTGGGAATGATAGATATATGTTCACCACCTTGAGGGGGAGTGTTATAAATAATTATTTAGTTTGTTATTTCTATTAGTAATTTAAGTTTGGATCTTTAGTAAGACCCATTAGATCGGAATATTCTATTTAAAAATATTAATACTTGTATATTTTTAATTATAATATATCAAATTATTCACCTTTGATAACCTCATATATTTTACCATAAAAAATAATTTAAAGACAAAGTGGTCAAAACAATCAATTAATTTTAGTTTTTGACGGGAAAAAAGATCAAATAGTTATAGTTAAACTATCTTATTTTTTATACTCAAATAGTTAAAATAAATTAATAAAACTAAATTCTTCAAACCTTAAAACTAATATAAAATAATAGATAAATATAAGATTGAAGCATTATACATCATAGTCTTGAACATTCATTAATTTATGTAGCATAATTTGTCTACAAAATAGTAAAACATTCTCACATTTTAATATTCTTTTTGTTCAAGTATTCTAATGATTGGAATTCAACACTAATATTATTTTATATTCAATGTTTTATACACCTCAATTTAACGAGTCACCTTTCATATAGAACAAGGTCGTGATGATTTTCGCATATCTCATAATCGTAGTGGCATAGATTTGAAGTTCACTGCAACATCGACCCTATCTGTGAGAACTCATAGTTCAGATCATGCCCTTTAACCTCGATTGCGGGGCTACTTCTATGGACAAACCAAAATAGTCTCACATTTCTTAAGAATCAAGACTAAAGACACTAATACACCTCAACTCAGGAAGGATGCCTACATCTCAACTCAATAAGACGTCTTTTCGAAAAGACAAAACTATGGGAGTTCTCTCACCCAAAGTAGACAATACCTCATAGTCGTAGTGATGCGAACTTGAGGTCGACTGGAACATACTATATAAAGGTTAGATCACTCTATTTCAGGTATTTAATTTATTTCCGCTCTCATACTATATTTCACTAAGTGGTTGACTTTAACGTTGAAGTGTTAATCTTCTAGGTCCACCTTTTTTCCGTCGTACCAAAAGCTTGATCCTCCGTACCAAAACCTCATTTCACCACTTTATCACACGCTTCTTGTTCTCTAATTGAAAAATGACGTCGTCTGTCGAAGACGAATCTTGATTCTCGTTGTTTTCCCACAAATATCGTCATCTCTTCACCAAAGACATGTATCACTGACCTTTTTTCTCATATATCATCGATATCTCTCAAATCACTGGCCTTATTCTCTAAAATAAACAATCTTCTTCTCATATTTCACCGATCTTCTTCTCTTGAATCACTGGTATTTTTCTCTCATATCACCGATCCTCCTCTCTTAGATCATCAGTCTTCTTCTCTCAGATTGTCAATCTTTTTCTCTAAAAACACTGATCTCTTTCTTGAACAAATCAGATAACGAACTCTTGAAACCATGATAACATCTAAGATTACCTAATCATTCACTCAATGTCACACCATTATTGCTAACAGAGTTCCACCACCTCTTCAAATAAAGAATGATCTAGCTATCTGACCTCTTTGTTAGCTCCCACACAATATGATATTGCTCCTCCAAAAACTGACCGATGAATGTTGCAAGCCTCGTCGTTCTTCCAACCTATGTAACACTTTTACCAATGCCATCCTTCAACAACTTCCTTCACAACCGTTAATGATTGGACACGAGATGCTTCCGAGCATTCAATAATTGAAAGCCAACCTAGGTATGAAAGAAGCAATCAACCTGCTCAATAATGTCTACAACCTGGTACAAAAAAATTTCCAATCCCTAAATGACAAGATACTCTGAATTGAAGAGAATTGTAAATGCAATCCTCTAAGAACCAACTTTACAATTAAGGCGACATCACGCGGGAACTATAAAATCATACCACACTTAGCTCTAGTAGATGCAAATTCATCACTCGAAGTAGTTTTTAAGTCACTAAATCGTAAATGAAGATGAAGACATCATAATCCCTCACCTAATGGAAGATAGGAGTGACAATAATATTTCACATGAGGCTTGCCGACCCCATAGCTCTGAAAAAAGGATCGAAATGACCTCATCCTTGCTTGAAAGATACGTGTAATCTTACTAAAAAATAGAGGATTGAAACTCCATGGTTGTTCGAGGACCAGAACATGCCAGAAGCAAAAAAAACAACACATATGTATTCTATGTTGTTCAAACACCGGGATCATACCTTCATAAGTCTTGATCGAGCATTCAACGTCGGACATACAACCTTCCCCATGAGTCACCCTAGCACCGAGCCTAGTAGAAGGGCTCCCTCTAGTTATGAATGGCGACAAACATATAATACTTCTACCATGAGTCGATCTAGAGAATCCCAAACTTCCACTTGAACTGGGACAAAAAGGGTAACTTCGATCAGTCTGATAATAAACCTTATATGTAGGACTCTCTTAGAAGCTTGCCAGACATTAACAACCATAATAAGATGTAAAACCTAAAGTCCTCTTCATATGGAACATCGTTTTGTAGAACTTCATCTTATTTTTAAATCAAAGACTAATTAAAAACAAAGAAATAATGGTCATCTAAACTTTGCTAGAGAAAAAAAGTAAGTCTTCAGAATTACTCATCGAAGTTGACATTATGTTCTTCTTCGAAATTACCTTCATTAACAAGCATGTCTCTATGAATCACTTTTTTTTGCTTCCTTAGCGCTAATCCCGAAGAAACACCTTGTCAACATAGCCCAAATCCTCGAAGAATGCTACCAATTTCCTATTCATGTAAATTTCTTCTTGGGACAAGTCATCTAGTCTGTAAGCATAAAACCCATTGTCCGCCAAGAAATGAATGTGACGCCAAAACTTGAAGAACTTGTCCGAACATTGATAAGGCGACTTAGAATCTATGTTACATGTATTAGCATAAGCCATCTCGGTAAAAGGACCAATCGGGGTAGTACTAGTCCTTGAAGTGCTTCACGAGCTCATAATAAACCTCAAACATCTAAGTATTCTGCATAAGGGAACTGATACCTTGATCTTGGGCTCAAACAATAGAATTTGTTGGGCTATTAAAATGTGGGATAAAAGTGTCAGAGATGACACACCTTGCTTGTGTTCACACTAGTACTATAAGACTTTGATATAAGTCTAACTTACTGAGTGCAATTATGAGTTTTTACTAGGTGGTTTAAACTCCCACTTCAAAGAAGTTGAAGGGAAGGTGGAAACCTATCAAAGAAAACCAACATTCATGGAGAAGAATGACACATCTATCATACTTGCTACAAATCCTCTTTTCCTCTTTGATAAGAAGCACTCCCCCATTCAGAGGGGGACCCACTTCTAGAAAGGCATGGTTTAGGCTTCATTCACTGTCAAAGACGGAAATAATGTCCAAGGTCTCTTGATCATTCACATCAATAATTTTAAACTTTTTTGTAAAAAAATATCATAGTTAATGAATAATGATTTTTTTAAAATCAACCTCACTAGAAGTTCAACTCTAACTTAGTCAACACATTTCTAAAAAATCAAACATTTTTCTATTAATATTACTAATTAGAGATTAAATATCCATACAAAAATGGTATAAATTAAACTTGATAAAATTATTTATATTTCTATTGGATTAACTCTTTGGATTGATTGAATTTTAACAAAATAATAACTTGGAGTAGTGTTCAAGTATTTAAGAATGGTCTATCTTACTAAAGCTGTATGAAGCTGCAGAAGGGACATATGTTGGGCGCGATGCTCTAACATGTTGATACGACATTTGGGCCTTGTGCAACATGCGTCAAATTGCAGCATTTTTACATAATCTTTTCAGAAGTTTTGTTGAAGATTTTATTGTTATTGATTTAACAATATGATTATGTGATTTGTTTGACAGCTGAATGAAGTTTAATTTGAATTTAAATTATGATTTAAATTAAAACAAATCATATTTGTTGGAGATATTTAAGGTACAAGTTAAATATCCAACAAATTCAATATTAATTCTGGACGAATTCAAAGATGATCTAATGAGAAAAATCTAGAGTTACTTTGCTATATCAGGAGCTCAAACCTAAATTGGAAAACAAGTACTTCCATTGAAGATCTTAGAGTGTTAGATTTTGTGTTGTGTATTCCACGTTATTGCCTTAATAGGATTAATGTAGGATCTTTATGTACACTTCTACATTTCAATAACTTGACATATATGATTTATCTAGTTGAGTTGTAAGCAACATTATTATGTACACCTCTATGTTTCAGTAACTTGACATTGAAGGTCTCTTTAATTGAGTTATAATATTCAACATTCTTTCAACTTGTGAAGATTGAAGTTGATCATTATGAGTTAGTGGTTGGTTGCCCCTCACTGTTTTTATGGCAGAGAAAAAAGTGAATAGGTTCTAAATAGGGGGTTTTAGAAAGAGACATTGAACAACATATGCTTTGTTATTGTTTATAAGTCCAATTATACAAAACTATTAATAGTGAATTTCCTTTTTTGGATTGTGAGATCAATCCCCAGACATACGTGTAGTTTCACCGAATTGAATAAATAATTGATTATGTTCATTATTGTTTTTCTACCCCATCATCGATTAATGTAGTAGTTTTGGTGTAATTTATCGAATCTATTGTCGAAGCATCGATAAATAAAGATAATTTCAAAGACGAAACATATTCTATCTAGTGTAAAAAAACACATATTTTATTCAAACACTAAAATGCACACCCAATAATATGCAATATGAAATTTAAAAGAAAAGAAAAAAAACAAAATCAGTAATAATAATGTTGAATCCCTCTAAAAAATAATGTCTAATAAAATAATAATATGCCAAAACAAGACCAAGAATAATAAAATAAAAAAACAAAAAAAAAGTAATATGGGTATGCACTTCCCAACAAATATAAATAAATCTGAGTTTAGAGATTAGGTTCACTCTCTTCTTCTTCCTAACACTGCGCGGCTAGGGTTTTTCATTCCTCTTCTTCAAACCCCTCTCTCCATCTCTCTCTTCCTTTCATACCCACCCTCTCGATCTGTAATTCTTATTATGGATTTTTATTGTTAGTGTTAATCATCAAAACAAAAATCGAAAACAAAGAGAATAACGAGGGTTTGTTGTTGTGAATTTCTTCAAAATGGCGACAATTAACCCTTTTGATTTGTTGGGTGACGATGCTGAAGATCCTTCACACTTGATTGCTGCTGAACAACTCAAAGCGGCGGCTGCGGCTGCGGCTGCTCCCAAAAAGGGTTTGGAACAAGGCAAACAAGTTGCTCCCAAAAAGGCTGCTCTTTTGCCTTCCAAACCACTACCTCCCTCCCAGGCTGGTTAGTTTTTCGATTTATTAACCTAAGGTTTTTCAAACTTTTTTATTTGTTTTGGGTGGTTCGTGAAATTGATGCTTTTCGTATGCTGTTTTAATAGCCGTGATTTGATTTATCTGGGTTTTTGTTTGATTTTAACAATTATTCATTTGTTTTTTTAGGTTGATTATGTGTTTGATATTTGTACTTTTAACCAATTTTTAAATTTAGGGTTTAATGTATTGATTTATTGATTCATCCGATTCAATGATTGGTATATGTATATGTAGTGTTTGAGTGAGATGGTTGTTGAATTCGATGACTTATTAGTGTTGTTCACGTGTGTGTGGTTGAGCATACTTTTTATCATCTGATGTGTAGTTGATACATCAAGATATTAGTGTTTTACTACTTTAGTCCATGTTTATTTTTCTTTGTTGAACCACCGAAAATGCAAAAAATTGTTTATTGCTTTGATTGTATATTTTACTTGTATCTTTTATGTTGTGGATTTTTTTGAGGTTTTGTCTGTTGTATTCAATAGCCCATTATGCAGATGATGTTGTGTTTCTCTCCTTCAATGTTGATATTGGTCATTTCTGTGCACTGATAGTGAGGGTGATTGTCATTATGTAGATGTTGTTTATTGTATTTCTTTTCCGAATGTTGATGTTGATCTTTTCTGTCTGTTGATAGTGAGGGAGTCAAGAAACGAACCATCTCGTGGTGGCCGTGGAGGTGGACGGGGATATGGAGGAGGATTTGGACGTGGTCGCGGTGGTGGTGGCGGCTTTGGTCGTGACTTTTCCAACGACGATAACTCCTCTTCACTGCCTGTTCCTCCTGCTAATCAAGGTTCTTTTGAAGGGGATTCTGGGAATCCCTCTGAAAGGCGTGGTTATGGTGCACCTCGTGCTCCTTACCGCGTCGGCGGAGGTGGCGGTCGTCGTGGAGGATTTAGCAACGGTGAAGGTGGTGAAGAAGGACGTCCACGAAGGACATTTGATCGCCACAGCGGGACTGGACGAGGGTAACATCACTATACTATTACTCATTAGTGTTTTTAAAAAAAATATTTTTCAATCCTTATTGATTTTACCTTTTTCAATTTGCAGAGGCGGATTCAAACGTGAAGGTGCTGGACGTGGTAATTGGGGAACTCAGTCGGATGAAATTGCTCAGTAAGCTATTAAGCAACGATTTATTGTATTTTATCGTCATTTTAATGATAAATAAGTTACATGCATAGTTTCTTTTGTAAATTATTTTTGCTTTACATTTGTCTTCATTGTTTATATCTTCTTTTCATTTTTCAATTTGCTTAGGGTGACTGATGAAGTTGCTAACGAAACCGAAAAGAATGTGTCTGAGGAGAAGCCTGCTGGTGAAGAAGATGCAGCTGCTGAAGGAAACAAAGAAGCACCTGCTAATGAAGCTGAAGAAAAGGAGCCTGAGGACAAGGTGGGTGTCTAGTTCAAAATAATACTGTATCCAATTACCAATTTATGTTGGTTTACCATTTATATAATGTTTTACAATTTTTGAGACTTAGCTTTTATATTTAAGACTTGAATTGTATATGACATTGTTTGTTCTTTGTTTAATGAAATTGATTTGGTGTGTTTAGGAAATGACACTAGAAGAATATGAGAAAGTTTTAGAAGAGAAAAGGAAAGCTCTGCAGGCACTCAAGGTTGAGAGCAGAAAGGTGGACACAAAAGAGTTTGAATCCATGAAGCCACTTTCTTGCAAGAAAGAAAATGATGAGATCTTTGCTAAACTGGTTAGCTTCTTTTTCTCTGCATTCAGTCCTAATTTGCGGCTTTATTATATTAGTGATGTATAGAGATATGCATTTACATTTTCCATTTAGATATGTATTTACATTTTCCATTTTTTCTTTGCAGGGATCTGACAAGGACAAACGCAAAGATGCCTTTGAAAAGGAAAAGGCAAGGAAGGTGAGTGACTATAATATTTTTCAATTAACAAAATGACTGTTTTGTTATTTCGAGTATTTGAAATATGTTATATGTTCTACTCTTATATTAGTGTAGACATATGAGACGATAAAGTGTGAGGAGACATAATTCCTTTGATCAAAACATTAAATTTGGGTTTTTTTAACTATTATATTCTGTACAAAGAAGACTATATTCAATGTTTTCCTTGGCGCATTTGTGGATCAACTTGCTACTGCCGTGGTTGTGGGTATTTTGGTTTTAATCCTTCAATTTATTTGTTTCTATTTATATGTTACAATGACACTGCCACGTTTCAAACTGTAATTGTCACTGATGCTGTCTTTTTGCTTTTGTTGACTATGCCATCAATATCTTAATTTTATGTGATTGTGTACATATTAATCTGAACTCATCTGGTTTTCATTTGATTGGACTTGATATTGTCAGGCTCTGAGCATCAATGAGTTTCTTAAGCCTGCTGAAGGGGAGAAGTATTACAGCCCAGGTGGACGAGGTGGACGCGGACGTGGTGGTCGTGGTGGTTCAAGGGGAGGAGGAGGTTATGTTGGAAATGCATACAGCAATGCGCCAGCCCCATCTATTGAGGATCCGGGTCAATTCCCAACCTTGGGTGGTGGCAAGTGAGATAATAGTTCAAAACATTTCCCCTGTCCCTTTATTTACCTTCAATTTTGGGTTCTTATTTGAACTTGTTAAGACAAAGACTTCTTTTGGTAATTGGATTTTAATATTATGAGTTAGAAGAATCTTTATTTAACTTTTTTTTAATGTATATTTAGGCTGTTCCTCATTAGGAGGTCCTTGTTACCTCTGTAACATTTACTCTTGTGTTTTGCTGTGTTTTGACATTCTAGGGGTTATTGAGTTAAATGTTTTCAGTTTTGTTTTTTTATAGATTGAGGGTTTTCAGCTATGTTTGTGGTTGTTCGGATAAGGTACACTGTCCAATGTGTGCATGACCTTTTGAGCTGTGTCTTTCAATCGGATGTATTTATAATTAAAGACAGCATCCTAAAGTCCTATGGGAGCAGGGACTCTAAAGGGAATTTAGGAAACAATATAATTCTTTACTATAACAAAAACTTGATTTAGGAAATCAGTCTCCAAAATCTTAATACAATATGAACTTTTTCAAGCAAGACACTTTTTTGTATTATGAAGAAAAATAAACATTAAAATTCGCCCTTATAAACAATTCATATTTTCCACTACAGTCTTCTCCTTATTCAATACCATTTATTTATATTTTCCACTAGTCTTCTCATTCAAGAATGAATTTCTTTACCTATTGAAAATTCTTTGCTTACTTATAGACACATAGAGTCATGCACTCATTGGTTAGGCAACCTCTGTAACTAATAACAAGTTCTTTCCAAGACTTAAATTCATTCACATCTGTGGTACCAAGTGGCTATAAAGTTATAAACCAATGCGCTACCAGTTCATTTATTTTAGGAAGTGGTACTAAACATTTGTAGTCATAATACAATATCTCGACATGAAGCAATTTTTTCTCCCATTACCACAATAATTATACCAAAAATTCCTACATTCAATATAGCAAGGAAATAATTATTCAATAGTATGTTATACATTATGAAGCATGTACACGACCCTGATATTGATACACCAACCATGAGAGATATCACCTAATAATTCTTGCAATATGATTATGGGTGACAAAACCACACTATCTAATGTCCGTTATGTTTTTTACAGACTTTGTGGATGTGTATATTAACATAAGATTCGTTCCACCCTCACTTTTTGGTAGAATAGTCTATATAAGGTTTGTTCCACTCTCACTTTTTTTTGTAGAATGATCTAGGTTTTAAATTCACACACTCAACTATATCCGCTCCGTTCTCCTTTTTTTTGAGTCTTTACATAATGAATCTATTCAGGATATATATGTCCATTTGTCACCTCTAATTATGATGAGTTAGTTAGAAAAAGTGACTGACCACATATTTTAACCGACCCAAAAAGAGTATATCATCCATTGTACTAATGTCCAGAGCCAATTGCTTTCATCTTTGATAAAAGATCATGCGGAACACATGGCATATCAATATCAAGATTTGCATTTTAAGGTTTTGGATACAATATTTCTTTCTACTTAATTTCCTAATAATCCCTACCTAGAGTATGTGTAGTTAATTTCTTTTATATGTTGAGATTATGTGTGGTTAGTTAGAGATCTGTGTAAATCCTGATCTGGAGGACAATATATAACTTATTTTTGATAAATTATTTTCGTAATACGTGTTAGTTTTCCTTAATTCATTACATTATCATGCCACTTGTTAACTTCATTCAAGAGAAATTTTAGAAGAAATCTCTTGTAAATATTAGTTCATTGGGTTTTTAATTTGTACATATCTATCTATAATGATCTACTTTTAATGTCATTGTAGTTTTTTTTAATCATAAATATCTGGTTCACTGAACCGATTAATTCGGTTTTCATCAAGTTTTGACATCAAGTAGTTCCAACCTCCTTCAGATCGTAGTTGCGGAGGATCGATTTTGAATTGAATAGAATAAAGATTACGAGTTCAGGAAATTCACTAGGCAAATAGGATGAATATTTAACTTGTCACCTCAATTGTACCCAACACTCCCATATAGTTTCATAATTTCAAAAGTGTCATGCTAAAAGTTTGAATCAAATTTGCATACAAAATTTTTAGTAGGCAATTCAAAAATTCCGGTACCACCAAAATTTTCGGTAGTCTATTCAGAATTTATAATATACCAGAATTTCTAAAATTTCTTGGAGTTTGCAATTTTATCGATGATTAAGGCAAAAATGTATTTCAACGAAGCTGCACCTCACGTAGAGTTCCAGCTTCTGGAGGACATCACATCTCTCGCCACCTTGACATCCAAGTTGAATGAATTCTTGTCTGATACAAATAATAGAAAGGTGAGCAAGATCAAGTTTCGTGAAGATTAGGTTGATAGTAATGGAAATGTGAAATGCAATCTTATTGAGTTGAAGATGTGACAGTTATGTAGAGATCATTTCGCCGTTGGCTAACAAAGGGGCCGGTCGAGTTAGATGCGAAGATTTCAAGATTTGTCGACGACATAATTAAGATGATGAAACATCCATAATCATCTGGTAGTGTTTATATTTTCTTATTTATTTTTGTTTTCTTAAATTATGTAATCACCTGTCTAAGTTATGAAATCTTTTGTCAAATATTAAATTATGTTCATCTTGCATCAATGGAAGATCCAAAACATTTTCAAATAAAAGTGTTGTGTAGATGCCTGAGTAAAGTTACACGTAATATACAAATAATACATAAAAATAACAATAATGTCTAAATAGGTCTCCCACGAGTTATGTGTGCAACATGAGATAATCCCTTAAAACCCTCACAATTTGGGCTTACCAAACCCATGAGGTTATCCATAATAAGTGCAACCATCTGTAGGGGATGCTGGTCATCGGCATCAGCTGGAGGTGGCGGCGATGACAACATGTCATCGACAAGTACCCCAGTATGGGAAGGCCCAACATCATCTAAATGCTCAACATGTAGGATGATGCAAGGGTGTATACAGTGAGGTACCACTCCAAGTAACCATCCTCACATTGCGAGTCATGCTGAACCCTCACTGCGCGATCTCTATTGGCATGACCAAAGTTGATGATGTTACTTTGAAACTACATGTTAATGGCCGCAGATGGAATATCTGGAACTAGTCATGGGATGTCCTAAATATAATCATACTATCGCAGACACCTCTCAGACAAGTGTCTAACGACTAAGGTCTCCCACCGCATATAACCAGAATATAAGGAAGAGTCATAAAAACTCTCAGTGGACTCTATGATATGTGTATGGTAACCAGATGACATCATCTACAGTCATCACATCAAGTCTCATACTGTACTCCGTAACACCACCAGGATGTGCCTGCCTGACCTTCCATCTCCTCATCCGTGGGCCCCCTCAGGGGAATGCTGCACCCATCCGTCACATATGGTGGGGAAATGCTCGTACATCCAACACTAATATAAGAACACACACACAACAAATAATAATTAAGAAATGTTATTTGTAATAATTAAATAAGAACTAAACTATAAACAATAATGTCAAGTATACTTGTAATATACTCAAATAACCAACAAAATGTCTAGTCTCTAAGGCAGTCGCAACATTAAGTGCTGTACATAGGATGGTCAACGCAACGCATCCCCAAGTCCAACTAGTATCCTCAAGGCTACTGAATAACCACATGTATCGAACGTCAATATAAACATGCGACTTGCCCACAAAAAGAGTACATGCTACTAGATGTAGTATGTACACCCTAGCGACAACCTCATACATCTGTGACTCAATAATCTCTTTGTACCTATCCCGAAACCAATACATACGAAGGTTAACTCCCATGTTAAGCTCAAACACTTTAGTACAACCTCCTCAAAAACTCCCAAATCTCGTACATCCACCATATATTAAAGCAACAAATTAATAATAGGAGCCGTGAAGAATCTGCCGACGATGAGGATATGGAACAATGAGGAGATATCATCCAGAGTGATAGTCATCTCCTCAAACATGAGATGAAAAGAAGATGTCTCCTTGTGCCATCGCTCAACATAAGTAGTAAGAAGTGAAGCGTCGAGCATGGTGAGTGAGTAATGGATAAATGTGAGGAGATCAAAATCATGTAGAATTCGTATGACCTGCTCAGGCATCAGAGTCTTGGGAAAGTTCTTCATCTTCGACCTATACTATGTCAGCTTCAGTGGGAGACGATCTTGTAACAAACAAATTTTAAAAAATTATCAACTTGCTTTCAACACATCTTGGAACAATAATAAATAAATTAAAGTTAATCATAAAATATGCGTACCTCTCCATGCCATAGTCAGTATGCCACATGATCAACATACTCAACCAACACCGATCGATCAATGGGTACTCCCTGAAACACTCTATCAGTGTCCACAAACAACTACTTGATGGAGCTGTAACCTCTGTATCAGCAGTAGCAAAAGGGACCAGATCTGTGACAACCACCTTATCACCAACATGGGCATCTGGACGAACCACTTGATATGCAATAGCGACATCTGGTTGGACCACCTCATCTGCAACACATGAATCTATCTGACTGAACTACCTCATCTGCCCTCTTATCAACAACATGTATCACATCTGTCTCGACCGCTGGATCATGAACATCCCGAACCTGTACCTCATGAGCATGAACTACCTCAACATCATCTCTGTGCTGCTCGTTTGATCGCACCGCTCATCGTCGGGTGCTACGGGGTGCGCGCAATTGCCATTACTCAGCCAACCGTTTTCAGTGTGAACCGGTTGTAACTACTCATCCAGCCGTAGCTGAAAAGACTTGTCCTCAGTAGTCTTAGCATAGGCTGTCGCTCTATTTGTGGCATTGCCTGCAATAGTGTCGTCCTTTCCCCTGCATTTCACTGCAAAAACGAAAAAACAAACAAAAATATCAGTTAAATTATAGAAATTCAAAAATTTCCCACATTTCACCTGGAATTCAGAAATTTTCAAGAAAATCTATTTTTTTTAACTATCGGAAATTCAGAAATTTCCGTAAAATATGCAAATGAAAGTATCGAGAATTATAAAATTTTCGGAAAAAATAATATTTAAGAATACCGGAATTTATGAAATTCCCGGTACAAGTTCAAAAGATTTTCACGGAAATTTTGAAATTTCTGGTATTGCTCAAGATTTTTAAAATTTGCGAAAATATCGAATAGATTTTGAAAATAAGTGAATAATTTCTAAGAATAATATAATCAATTTATTGAATTTGGAGGAGTGTCATGTATAATTGGGGATGACAAGTTAAATGCTTAAGAAGGAGCTAACCAAAAAACCAAAAGGGAACAAAGTCAAAAAGTTTGAGTAAAAACAAGGCAAGTCAATTTGCTATGCGAGTTAATATCGCACATGTAATGAACTAGTAACTTAGAGAGTTCAAGGTTGATTTGTAAGAGGTGGTTCAAAAAGCAAAATATAGACCTCCAAAGATGACATGAAATATCTCTCTTCATAAGTAACCTTATTTTGTTAGATGAGATACTTTTTGGTCTATCAATTTCTTACTTTGGGAAACATTTAAGTAGTAAATCAAAACATAAATTAAAGGTTCTTAACACTTTTACACATAAGAAAACACTGAGTAATGCATATTGAAGTTATGAAGCAAGTTGAATCAACATCAAGGCTTGGATTTCTAGACTACAGATGCAATCTCTTTTTCAATTCAATTTTCTGTAATTTCTCCTATAAGTAGGTGCAATTAGATAGAAATTAGATTTTTATTATATATAATTTATACTTTTTTTTCTATAATATTCTTTCCGTTTTAAAATAATTGTTATAGTTGATCATAAAGAGATAAAATAGTATTTTTATAAAATTATTTTTGTTTATTATTGATGTATTCAAATTATCATATAAAAGAGTGCGAGAATAATAAATTAAGAATATAAATTAGAGAGTATAGTTGAAAAATAAATATTAAAATTAATTAGAAATTAAAATATGACATAAGACATATAATTTTTTATAAGATGCAACAATTATTTTAAAATAGAAAAATAATTACTTTTTATTTCGTTATATACAAATAATTACTCTATTAAATGCTTTTTCGATGTTACTCTTAAATTGAACTTTTAGTTTATATATAATCTGGAATAATTTCACTTATGGATTCTAGTTACTAGATATATGGCAAAGTTTACCGTTGCAGACCAATGTTAAATATTAATGTTATTGTTAAGAATGAAAAGCATCAAAAGTTAATTGATACGGCAGAATTCTCATAAAAAAAGTTAATTGATACAATAGAATTCTCATAAAAAATTTCTTGAATAATCTTTTATTCTTCCATAATAGATATATCTGACCATCATAATCATTAACCTGAAGACTTTTTCATTATATGTTAACCTTAAATAAATTAGGTCCGTCGAGCTTCATCTTTGAGAAATTACATACACATAATATACTATACGTTTTTTAAAAGTTTATAATCATATTTGGAGATATTTAAACCAATTTTTTTATACTCGCACAACTTTGTGATAAATAAAATTCAATCCCACACAAGAAATGTTATTAGTCAACTAAGAATAAAATTGATGTTTTAATACAATTATATTTTGACCAAAGGATATTTGTATCTCATTGTATTGCAATACAATCATAGTGTTCATTGGTTATCAAGCCTTGCGAAATTCACCCTTACTACTTAACAAGTATTTCTAATTCTAGATGCTTAACAAATATAGCAGATTTTGATAATGACAAATGGATCAAAACAAAATGTTATAAACATCATCAAATGGAGAAGAAATATTTAAACAAAAACAAACATGAGAAGTTTCTTATTATTGGCTTAAAAGAATCATATGCTAAAGAACAACTGAAATTGCATTGCAGTCGATATCATTATTTTGATATGTTGTCGATTATATTTCTATGTGTGCTTGTAATTTGATTTATAGTTTGTATCATTTACTTGTAATTTGCGTGTAACATTATGCCTCTTGTTAGATATGTACCTTAAATCGCCTATCTATTTAATCTACTAGTTTTGGATCCATAAAAATGTGTTTTTAGCATTTTTGCAATTAGATGCAAGTCAAAATATTGAGTATTGCTTGAATTTAAAGTTAGAAGTACTAAATCAAAGTTTTTGGAAGTCTTGATTCGAACCATACATGCTTTGATTCAGATCAGGAATTTACTTGGAAGTGAAGAATTCGACTCTGTGAGTCTGATTCGAATAAAAGAAGGTTGTTATTTGAATCACAAAACTTCTTGACTCGAATCATAAGACCGATGATTCAAATCAAAGTCATCCAAACCAAGTGTGATTCGAATCACACATTGTTTGACTTAAATCACACATGTAGACTTGATTCAAGTCCTTGGTAACAAACTTTTTCACTATATTACCCTTGATTCACTTCATTCTTTCTTTGATTCAAATCATAACAACCATTGATTTGACTCAATCTTATTTTTTCCTTCCCTTCTTTTTGTGCCTTACCCCAAGCACCTATTTAAACCCTTTTAATTCCTCCAAAACAAGTAGTTGACATTGTTAGTCAATGACACTTGTGAATTACAAGTGGTGATCACAACTGAGAGAAGTTTTTTGATAAGCCTTCTAACATTTCTATTTTAAAAACCGAGAAAATTCATATAAACTCAAAACCAATATTTGTCAATAAACTTGAGAGAAGTCATGAATTGATTTCATCATTCACCAATCAACTATCTCTGAAATTCAACCTTGCGAGAAAACTAATAGAATTTCGAGAGTGCGAGAATTATGCATTTGTATTGTGTGCGATTTTTTAGATAATATCCATCATCTTCAACCTCATATCAAGAAACCATTGTTATGGGTCTCAACTCTAAAGATTAAGTGTGAGAGGTAGATTGAGGTACATTGGGGAATCTAATTTTGTGTGTGTGAAGTTTTGTTGTTTGTATCAAGATAAAAAATCATTTCTTTTTCATTGTTGCTTGGTGCTTATCCTGCAAGAGAAGAGATTATATTCATACTCCAAGAAGACTTTCGTGGATCATAGTAAAGATTGTCACAGAACAAAGTTGGAAGTTATTCTCATTCGGTGATAAAACAATCGCCAGACAAGACCTCGTCAGACCAAATAAAGTATGATGCCGAATTGAAGCTTGAAATAGGTCATTGTTTATATTAAGTTTGGTGGATCAAGATCATTGAAGATCTTCAATGTTAGAAGTTGAGTAATCTACAACAACAACAAGAATTATTATTTTAGATATGTGTTTGTTAAAGCGTCGGGTTGTTAGTGTTCAGTTTGATAATAATTCGTTGTATCAAAATACTCGCACCTTTAAATTTAATAAAAGTGGAAGACGTCACTGTTTCCGATGATTAACATCATCGAAGAGTGGAGTAGGCATAAAGAGGATGAATTGTCGAACCACTATATATCCTATGTACATTCTTCTATCCCTATCTCTTAAATTTTCCGCATCATATCATATATGCTTATTATAGTTCATTATTAAAATGTCATCTATAATTATATATTGCTTATGGTGTTTTATCATATAAGTGTAAGTCTTTGATGCATTTAGTTTGATGAATATTTATCTCTTAAATCAAGAGTGTATTGACTCTAAGTTTATGAATTTAAATTGCTTGTTAAATCAACTTCAAATATAGTTGAGTTAATGATTTTGTTTGATCTCGTTTCTCCGTGATAATGGAAAAACATATCTCATTGAATCCATTTACCACGTTTTACGTTCGCTCATTATTTTTTGCTGCTGCATCTTAACTATGATTTTGTAAAAATCAATCTTTTTTAAATTTTATTGATTTTAAGGGGAACAATTTATTTAACCTCCCATTCCAAACCTTATTGTATCTACATTCTTACTCAAAAACAACATCAAGAAGCTAGACATATATGCTAAAAGATGGCCCGTGTGATTTTATGCTCAATTGTCTTATCTTTTCTAAAATAAAAATTGTAACTTATGTATGTTACTCTCAATGTACTAAAGTCATTCACATATTCACTCAATTTCTTTTTTAAACTTTCATATATTTTCTAAAAAACTCTTTCTAAAAATCACATTGGATTGAGAAAAACCTTTTAAAGTGGATCATAATCAATTAAAAAGTTTTTGTAATAAATTAAGTAGAGAAACTTAGACTGTAATCAATAATGATACTTAACAAATAGATTATGATGTGAAACTCGCATGATAATCAATAATGATACTTAACAAATAGATTATGATGTGAAACTCGCATGATAATCAATAATGAAGACCTAGTAATCAACTATGTTTCTGATTCAACAAATTTCCTTATTTGCTAGGTCATATTTGATTATAGTCTTAGTTTAATCGATTATGGGTCTTCAAAAGTTTCCTTTTTTGTCTTAATATTTTACTATAATTATATGACTTGTGTTCATTTGAAAATACACAAGATTAAGTAATGAATTTTCTCCTATACTCTCACCTTACTCCAAATCTTCATACTCACTTAAAAATATGATTTTAGTGTTGAGAGACTAAACACTTTGTAGAAAAGTCTTTTATAAAACATTATTATATTATTCTTATCGGTAATTGTAAATCACGAGAGAAATTTTATTTTATAACTTTGCTAAGTTATAAATGTTGCAAGTTGAACCTTAAGTAAAAATTTGGTGTAAGAAGGTTGAGAGTTTATCTTGTGTTAAAAGCTCCATGGTAATGGAAATCTCAAGGAGCAATCTTTGGAGACTATAGTATGCCCTATGAATTTGGATTGAACCAATAATTTTTGGCGTGTTCTTTCCTTCTCTATACCATTCAAGTGTATGTAAAGAATGGGATAATCTAAGTCAATTCTGAAACCACACGATTGATTGTGACATTGGTCCACTATCTAGTGACAGAACAAATCTTACATGAAAAGGGCAACAAGCAACAAACCTATAAGTGAAATACGATCTCGTTAAGAAGACCAACAACCACATTTTTCTCCAATTGGTTTTCCTCTAATTTTGCATTTTTTTAAATTAATGTAAGATTTTTTCACACTTGTTTTTCAACACTTTCAATTCACATTTATTTTTCTTAACACTTCCCCTTCAAGTATGAATCTATCCACAATACTCTCCCTTAAGCATAAACTCTTTCGTCCGCCTACATTTGTATCGCCATTGACAAATTTTTAACGGGACATGCCATATACATACTGTCGCACCTCAAAAATGATGATAATGCGATCCCTCGCGATAGGACGCGGAAAAAATGTTTGAAACAGAGTCGCCACCGAACTTTATTCATTCCAATGAAGGAATAGGAAAATATCGAGAAAACCTTTAGAAATAAGAATAATGGTCGTCGCAACCATATTCGGGTTCGGGAGTCGATTACGCAAGGGGAAGGTATTAGCACCCCTTACGTCCGTTGTACTCAACGGGAACCTTTTAGTCTGATTTTGCTATTTGACTGTTAATTGACTGTTACTTGCTTGCTTCGAGTGATTAGAATTGATGATAGATATGGATGAAGACCTCAGGAGGGGGAAATGGGAGGTTTTTTATTAGTGTGCTCGCGAAGATACAGCAATCTCCTGCCTACGTATCCTTATGGTGCAATAAGGAAATCAGAGCATTCGTAGTTCGGGCTACTACGAATATTTGGTGTGTTTGGTTTTGATGAACGACTGTGTAGGTCGGCGTTCTAAAGGCTAAACGCTGGCATGTCTACTCTCGGGGGAGGCTCTAGCACTGGTTTGTTGTGCGCATTAGAAAGGATTGACAGTGTTCTTTTGAAGAGGTTTTGGTCACGCGGGGGTGACGAGTTGAATTGATGTGTTTGGGTGTTTGATTGGTTTCAATCGCTCGGGGGCGAGAAATTAGGTTTGATTTGTTTTGAGATGTTTTGGAGAATGACAAAAGATTGAGCAATGTGGTGTTCACCAATCGTCCAATTCTTTCGAGGAGTAATAAGGCGTCCGCCTTCTATTCCCTTTTTCGTTCAGATTTTTTATCGAAAGTTTGTTTGCGGATGCTGAATACGCATGATAGTGAGGCGTACACCTCCTACTTGCCTATTCAAGGAATAATGAGGCGTACACCACTTATTCCTTTATCCAAGTTTATTTAGCGTGTTTTAGTCGGAAGTCGATAATTTGTGCAATATGGCTGTCATACGGTGAACTGGACTTTATCGGATTTGTAATCGCAATGTCGCGGTTAGCAAGAGTCGCCACCGACTTTTCTTTTATCCCCATAAGGAAAGGTGGAAAAGAACAGGAAAGACCTTAATTTTAAATTCTTAGGTTCGGGAGGTACTTTATACGAAGGGAAGGTGTTAGGCACCCTTCGTATCCATGGTTATCCATGGGCTCTTAATTGCTCAATCATTTATGTTTTCTAGGTTTGAAAAAGTGGTTGAGAAATGTGTGAAAAATGTTTTGAAAATGAGAATTTAACTTTGTAATGATTCTTGCATGAATGTATACAAAGTGGTTATCCCTCTTAATTTTGAAAATGGTTTAGAAAAATATAACTTGGCAATGATCCTAGTACGGATGTATGCTAAGTGGTGATTTTCTAAAAAAGGGAATGTTTGAAAGGTGTAAGGTGGGAAAAGTATTTTTTATTATGAATGAGCAATTAAGGTTGCACCTATCCGAGGTCTTTCCGGGCATTTCCCATCCTTATGAGGGTAAAACTGTCCTTACTATTGAGAAGTAAGTAATTTTATCCTTGGGATGTTGAAGGGTCATCGTAGGGTCATCGATCGGTCATTGAAGGCAACAGTTGTGAGGATACCTTAGCATTCGAAGGGACTATCATCATTTAACCGTAGGCTACGCCGAAGGGACATCGAGGGACAAAATCGTATTTTCGAAGGCAACATCCGAGGGACCATGATTTATTTTATGATGATTTATCCGAAGGGTCTTTGCTAAGGGTATCCCCATATTTGCGGGACATGACCGTTTTATACCGTAGTACCGTAAGGCCGCAAAAAGAGGTCCAAGATCACTTATTTAAAGGTCATATTTTAAAGTCAATTAAGTAATTAAGTCCATACTAAAATCAATACATTAAAATTAATACATTGAAATTAAGACATTAAAATTAACACATTAAAATTAATTAGGCCACTTAGGGTGAGTCTCCACAAGGGTATCCCACAAATAAAGTGGAAGACCTAAACAGCAATCTTTTCCTGGGACATATGAACCTTTGCAAAATTCAGCAAACGGGTTAGAATACCAAATCGGGGTGTAATCGAAGATTACACCAAAACAGTAATAGTATCAGGTAAGCAAAGCATAGTTATAGTAAAACAGGTCAGGTGGGCAAGGATCAAAACAGAGCGAAGAAATAGCGGCATCCATTATAACAATTCAAAGTATCCAGGCATACTTAAGTCCACATGCAAACCTCAAATATATTTATGAGTTAAATTATGATATCACACGCGAGTTAAGAACATAAAGCGATATCGCATGCAAATTGAGAAAATGAAGCTGTAATAATAATGCAAACCTGTTTGCAATCGAATTGCACCCTTGAGTTGGCGAGCCGGATTGAATTGGACGGTGGTAGCTTTGCGGCCGCCGGCTTTTCCTTCAGGGTTTCCTTTAGGGTTACCCGGGGTAAGTTAAACAGTAGTCTTGTAAAACACAATGCCTAAGCTGTTGGAAAAGTAAATGCGCAAAAGCGAAAACGGCCACGGAAAAAGGAATGTGAAAAAGTCCCCTTTTTAGGTTTTCAAGGTGGCTATTTATATTAGTGTCATTAGGTCATGCATGCTGCCCAAAAAAAGTCTTCAACGTGCGCATGGATATAGTGGATGCAGGGCCCAACATTCCTCAACGGATCTTCAAGTCTCCGAAGCGTTACCTGCGCCTACAAAGTAGGGGAATGGTGTGACGTTCATCACACCATGTGTGACGCCCGTCACAGGGGTGTGTTGCGTGACGCTCGTCACGCCTTTTGTGACGCCCGTCACAAGGCTGTGTTGCGTGACGCTCGTCACGCCCTCTGTGACGTCCGTCACAGGCACAACATTTGTGTCTTGCGCTTTGGGCTGGGCTTTGCTGTTTGGTTCGTTTTATTTTCTTTTTGCACCCCTTTTCCTCCGCTTCCAAATAAACCACTTTCATATTATCACTGGGTGAGCGTGTAGGCCAGTTTGGGTCATACGCGAGCTGGGCCTTTGTTCCTTTAAGTGTCATAAAATGAGTCGGAGTGCCCTGAAATGTCTTGAAATATTAATGGGCAAATTTTGGGGTATGACAGCTGCCCCTGTTCAATATTCTTGAACCGAGAGAGTAGAATGGTATGTGCCGTTCGTGGTCTGGAGGTGAAAGATTATTGAACACTAGAATGCCCCGAAAATTTGCGCTTGCCAATTGGTCTTGGTGGAGATGGGCTTAAAGATGCCATCCAGGAAATTTGATGAGGGGAGCTTCAGACTGTGTCGTACGTTAGGCCAATTTGAAGACATGGGTGCCACACTGGGTCGTACATTAGACCGAATAATGAGTCATCCATTAGGCTGCCGACTTCGCTGGGGAGTCGGAGTGTGTCATATGCTGTTGGGGATAAAGGATCAGAATGGGTCATACACTGGACCGTATCTGAATACCAGAGTGAGCTGTTCGTTAGGCAGGTGACTTTGATGGGGATGAAAGATCAGAACGGATCGTACGCCAGATCGGTTCTGAGTTGCAGAATGAGCCGTCCGTTAGGCTGAATCTGCTTGAAGAGGGAGTAGTCGTATACTAGACTACCATTCAGGAATGTGCCTGTCCGAAGGTAGCACCTGAGAAAGGGAGTAGCCGTATACCAGACTACCATTCAGGAATGTACCTGTCCGAAGGTAGCACCTGAGTAAGGGAGTAGCTGTATACCAGACTACCATTCAGGAATGTACCTGTCCGAAGGTAGCACCTGAGTAAGGGAGTAGCCGTATACCAGACTACCATTCAGGAATGTACCTGTCCGAAGGTAGCACCTGAGTAAGGGAGTAGTCGTATACCAGACTACCATTCAGGAATGTACCTGTCCGAAGGTAGCACCTGAGTAAGGGAGTAGCCGTATACCAGACTACCATTCAGGAATGTACCTGTCCGAAGGTAGCACCTGAGTAAGGGAGTAGCCGTATACCAGACTACCATTCAGGAATGTACCTGTCCGAAGGTAGCACCTGAGTAAGGGAGTAGCCGTATACCAGACTACCATTCAGGAATGTACCTGTCCGAAGGTAGCACCTGAGTAAGGGAGTAGCCGTATACCAGACTACCATTCAGGAATGTACCTGTCCGAAGGTAGCACCTGAGCAAGGGGAGTAGCCGTATACCAGACTACCATTCAGGAATGTACCTGTCCGAAGGTAGCACCTGAGAAGATGAAGGTTTAACTTGGTCGTGCATTAGACTGTCTTTGAGTTATTGAAGGTCAGACTGGATCGTACGTTAGATCGTATCTGAGTTGAAAGAGTCATATGTTGAGCTGAATCAGAATGAACCGTATGTTAGGCTGTATCTGTATACGTTGTACTTGCAATAAATGTCTGGGATGGGCTTAAAGATGCCATCGCTAGGAGGATATCGAAGTGTTGTCAGAATGAATGTTCCCATGAATTGCATCTGGAATATGTATCTGAATTTTGTCTGTGATTGATAAAGGCGTCTGCCTGAATGAGCCTTTTACTTTGACTATATCAGGAGGATAATTAATCTGCAAAGAAAGGTTAGCGCTATGCTATGTCATGATGCGTGAGATGTTTTATGCTTTCGAAAATAAATGCGAATGTTGTATGCATGCGTATGTTGTGAAACGATGTAATGAATGAGTTATGCGTATGAGAAGTTCTGCTTGGGGACTCTACTGGGGAAAATAAATCCCCATCTACTGATTGGAGATATTCGTGTTGAGGACCCTCTCTCGGCTGGGGGTTCTGATTGATGGTAGAGATATTCAACAGAGCCTGGCTGGGGGTGGATGAGATGATCAATCTGTCTGATGATGCCGACCTCTGTTGGGGAATACTGCCAACTTCTTCTGGGGAAAAACAGGCTTGCTGGGGGAAGAGAATTGGTAGTGGATTCATTGGAAGCATGATTAGACCTTTTCCTTGATCCTGAAGTAGGGTAGTAATTGCTATTGCTATTCTATGCATGTATTTTGGTAAACATTGGTCATATTCAAATGCACATATTAATTCAAATTAAATCAATGGACATTTACGCAACCAAAACAGAAAAGTAAAAAACAAAAGCATCTTTTTTTGAAAGAGGGTTGTATTGATTTTTGAAAGAAGGCCTATAAACAGGCAAATTGTGTACAAGGAGACAGAAATCCTAGTAAGAGGAAATTGTCAAAAACAAAGAGAAAGCTATGCAGAAAAAGTCCTATTGATTTTAAGTCTACTACTGCCATTATGTCTTCAAGCATCTCATCCCCTGCTATCGGATAGAAGTGATTGGCTTGTTCAGTCCCTGGAACCGGGTTGAAGGGGCAGAGAACGAGACATAGTCATACGCTTTAATCCCTAATTTTTACCTGGACCGCCTTTTCAGGTTTTCAGTCCACCGGGATACCCCTTTTTGCCCAAGCCGCCTTTTCAGGTTTTCGACTTGCCGGGTATACGTCTTTATATATTTATCCCTAACTTTTGCCCGAACCCTTTTGGCTCGCCGGGATGCCCTTACTTTTGCCCAGGTACGTCGACCTAGCGGGTCTCTTTTATGCGTAGTATTTTTTAACTATGTCCGCGTTCACAGGATGCGGGAAGTCTTCGCCATCCATTGTAGCAAGTATCATGGCTCCACCAGAAAATACCTTCTTAACCACAAATGGCCCTTCGTATGTGGGGGTCCATTTGCCTCTGGGGTCAGTTTGTGGTAGGATGATGCGTTTGATTACCAAGTCGCCAATTTGATACACTTGTCTTTTGACCTTTTTGTTGAATGCCCTGGTCATGCGCTTCTGATATATCTGCCCGTGACATACAGCCGCAAGTCTCTTCTCATCCATCAAATTTATCTGATCGAGTCGAGTCTGAATCCATTCGTCCTCGTCTAAGCCCGCCTCTTTCATGATTCTTAGAGAGGGAATCTGGACTTCCACTGGTAAAACAGCTTCTGCTCCGTAGACTAAAGAGAAAGGAGTTGCCCCTGTCGAAGTGCGTACTGAGGTGCGATAACCATGGAGAGCAAATGGTAACATCTCATGCCAGTCTTTGTATGTTACTGTCATCTTTTGTATGATCTTCTTGATGTTCTTATTGGCAGCCTCCACGGCGCCATTCATCTTTGGCCGGTACGGAGAAGAATTATGATGCTTTATTTTGAACTGCGTGCAGAGTTCAGTAATCATCTTGTTGTTCAAATTAGTACCATTGTCAGTGATAATTCTTTCGGGGATGCCATACCGACAAATAAGACCATTCTTGATGAACCGTGCCACCACATTCTTAGTAACAGAAGCGAAGGAGGCTGCCTCCACCCACTTCGTGAAGTAATCAATAGCGACGAGAATGAAGCGATGTCCATTAGAAGCCGTAGGTTTAATCTCTCCAATCATATCGATGCCCCACATTGCAAAGGGCCAAGGCGCTGTTAGCACGTTCAATGGAGCAGGAGGTACATGTACTTTATCCGCGTAAATCTGACACTTGTGGCAGGTTCTGGAGTGATGGTGGCAATCAGCTTCCATGGTAGACCAATAATACCCTGATCTCAGAATCTTCTTGGCCATTGTATGTCCATTAGAATGAGTCCCAAAAATGCCGTCATGCATGTCTCCCATAATTCTTTCTGCTTCCTTTCTATCCACGCAGCGAAGCAGAGTCGAATCATGATTGCGTTTGTATAACACTCCATTACTCAGAAAGAATTTAGCGGAGAACTTCCTCAGGAATTTTCTGTCCTTGATGGATGCCCCTTCAGGGTATTCCTGAGTTTCTAAATATCTTCTTACGTCGTGGAACCAAGGTTTCTCCTGTACCTCCTCAGTGTCAAGTTCATAGCAGTGTGCTGGTTCATCTAATCGTCCAATGGTAATCATGGGAGCTTCGCTACCCCATCTGACTCTGAACATAGATGACATGGTAGCTAATGCGTCTGCCAACTGATTCTCCTCTCGTGGAATATGTTCAAATGTAATCTTCTCAAAGTATGGGATCAATGTCATCACCCGCTCTCGATAAGGGATGAGATTTGGATGTTTAGTCTCCCAATCTCCGTTGATCTGACTGATTACCAAGGCCGAATCCCCGTACACACTCAAAAACTTGATTCGCCAATCTATAGCAGCTTTGAGTCCAAAGATACATGCTTCATACTCAGCCATATTATTGGTACAATGAAAACATAGTCTAGCAGTGAGAGGCGTATGGTAACCTCCAGGAGAAATGAGTACGACCCCAACACCATGGCCCAATGCATTAGAAGATCCATCAAAGACCATAGTCCATCGGGATCCCCATTCGGGTCCTTCATCTGGTTTAGGTTTTTCATTATCAGTAACAAACATGACATCCTCATCTGGGAACTCAAAATTCATGGATTGGTAATCATCCACCGCTTGATGAGCCAAATGATCAGCCAACACGCTTCCTTTGATTGCTTTCTGGGTAGTATACTGGATATCGTACTCTGTCAAGATCATCTGCCACCTTGCTATTCTTCCGGAGAGGGCAGGCTTTTCGAACATGTATTTGATGGGATCCATCCTAGAAATCAACAAAGTGGTATGGTTCAACATATACTGTCTTAGTCGGCGAGCAGCCCAGGCCAAAGCACAGCAAGTTCTCTCGAGCAGTGAGTATCTTGTTTCACAGTCGGTAAACTTTTTGCTCAGGTAGTATATGGCATGCTCTTTTCGACCAGACTCGTCATGTTGCCCCAATACGCACCCCATTGAATTTTCTAACACGGTCAAATACATGATTAGAGGTCTTCCTTCCACTGGGGGTATCAGAATCGGAGGTTCCTGGAGGTAGTTCTTGATTTTGTCAAAAGCTTCTTGGCATTCGTCATTCCACATCATCTCTTGATTTTTCCTCAGTAATTTGAAGATGGGTTTGCAGGTAGCGGTCAAGTGGGAGATAAATCGAGCAATGTAGTTCAAGCGTCCCAAGAAACCTCTGACCTCTTTCTCCGTACGGGGAACTGGCATTTCCTGAATAGCTCTCACTTTAGCCGGGTCAACCTCAATTCCTTTACCACTGACAATAAAGCCCAAGAGTTTACCGGATCTTACTCCAAAAGTGCATTTATTCGGATTCAATCTCAACTTGTACTTCTTCAACCTCTCGAACAGTTTGTATAAGTGATCGAGATGTTCTTCTTCAGTATGAGATCTAGCTATCATGTCATCCACATATACTTCTATCTCATGATGAATCATATCATGGAACAAAACCACCATAGCACGCTGGTACGTTGCCCCGGCGTTCTTTAGACCGAATGGCATTACTCTGTAACAGAAAGTGCCCCATTGCGTCACAAACGTAGTTTTCTCCATGTCCTCAGGTGCCATCTTAATTTGATTGTAACCTGAGAAACCATCCATGAAGGAGAATACTTTGTGTTGAGCGGTGTTATCTACCAGAACATCAATGTGCGGGAGTGGAAAGTCATCTTTGGGACTCGCTTTATTCAAATCTCTGTAATCTACGCACATTCGCACCTTACCATCTTTCTTTGGCACTGGCACCACATTAGCAACCCATTGCGGATAAGAAGTAACAGCTAAGAAACCGGCATTGAATTGTTTCATAACCTCGGCTTTGATTTTCTCGGACATTTCAGGACGCATGCGGCGAACCTTTTGCTTAACGGGACGACAGTCTTCCTTCATGGGCAGCCGATGCACCACTATATCAGTATCCAACCCGGGCATGTCTTCGTAAGACCAGGCAAAAACCTCTACATAGTCATGTAACATCCGAATCAATCTTTCTTTGACACTGTTTTCCAATCCTGCTCCTATTCTGACTTCTTTTCTTTCCACTTCAGTACCTAGATTTACGACTTCGAGTAACTCTTCATGCGGCCGTATAGTCCTTTCCTCTTGCAGTAACAGTCTGGCAAGCTCTCCAGGGACTTCACAATCTTCCTCACTTCCATCTTCGGCTTGGTAGATCGGATTTTCAAAGTCATAATGAACAGTAGCGGAATTATTGTCAATAGGATCCAGAGTGGATACGGATCTGCGATTTATGACGTGAGTGTGTGTAAGAATGCATAGCTTGTTTGAAAGACGACAGGAAAAATAAAGAGCGCAATATTTGAATGCGGAAAAGTCCATTGATTTATTGAATATGAATATGCTTATGAAATGACAAAACCCTTAACAAATTAGCTATTGTGCCCCGGGCGTAGACACAATGCTTTAAGAAGTTCAATTGAAAAAATAAAGATTTGCAATACTAAATGGACAATAACAATTACTCCTGACTAAAGGAAATCGGGATAGTGTCTTCAGCCTTCCAATTATTGAGTCCGTCGCCAATTGTTGGGTAGATCCAGCTATCCAGGTCGCAATCATCGTCAGCATCTTCTACAGCATTGATTTGATCTTTGACCATCCTTTCAGAGCTAAATCCCAGACCAGCTTTGTCAGACTTGTACGGTACGTTGATCAGTTGACCCCAGCCAGTACAGCCACCATCTTCGACCACAGCTTGAGCATCTTTCAGAGAAATCATAGCAGGAGGAGCACGAATAACCTTGGGCACACAGGGAGTTGGCTTAAGGACAGGATCGGGCGGAGAAACCACTTCAAATGACTGAGTTGGAGTCTCGAAGAATTCACCATCCATCTCAACGTATCTGAAGGTATGCACACTACTGACAATGTATTCTTCTTCCCCACACACAGTGACAATCTTTCCCTCTATTGGATATCTCAGCTTTTGATGGAGAGACGAAGCTACAGCACCTGCCCCATGAATCCAGGGGCGTCCCAGCAAGCAGGAATAGGCGGGGCGAATGTTCATTACATGAAAGGTAGTGTTGAAGACTTGAGGTCCTATCTTGATAGGGAGAACAACTTCACCGTGGACAACACTCTTTGCACCATCGTAAGCCCGCCCCACAATGTCACTAGGCTTCAGTTCAACGCTCTTGCAGTCAAGTTTCTCGAGCACGGTTTTTGGTAACACATTCAAAGAAGAGCCATTATCGATCAGCACATGAGACAGGGTGATCCCTTTACACTCAATGGAGATATGCAGAGCTTTATTGTGGTCTTTTCCTGCTGGTGTCAGGTCAGCATTGGAAAAACCTAGGCCGTCGTCAACAGTCAGGTTAGCAACATAGTTTTCGAACTGATCGACGGAGGTCTCCTGAGGTACATGGGCAGCCTTCAGGAATTTCATCAAAGCATGGGCATGAGATTCAGAGGATAACAACAAGGACAACATCGAGATTTTGGAAGGAGTATGCCCCAACTGTTCTACCACATCGAAATCACTCTTGCGGATGATTTTCAGCATTTCTTCCATTTCTCGTTTGGCAACATCTCCAGTAGTAGCTTTGATCGGTGTCTCTGACTGAGAAGGGTTGACTGGTTCTTTTCCTCGGTTTTCGGGAACCGGAGGTGAGATTTCTGGAGAGAAGATCCTTCCGCTTCGAGTAACTTTACTAGTCCCAACAATATCATTAGGATTAGCAGAATTGCCAACTTGCTTTACACCATGGATGTAAACATCACCTCCATAATTCCACGGAATGGCTTTGCTCGAGGAATATGGTACTGGGCCAGGTGTAGTAATGATCAGGGGAGCTACTCTGGGCTCAGCAATAATCTTCACAGGTATTCTGGGAGCAGTTATCTTCACTGGAATCTTGGACCTCGCAATCACAGATACTTCTTCAATAGGGTTTTCTGCCTTAGAAACCCTTTCAAAGAGGATTGTACGATCGTCCATCAGTCGTTGGATACCATTCTTCAATTCCAAACAGTCTTCGGGCCGGAGCATGCAGAGATTGCAATCTTCAGTACAACCTGGAAATAAACCAGCTTGCAATAAATTCCTCTTTATAATCGGGAGAGGAGATGTTAAATCTGCTACAGTAGTGATGAGAGGATTGTCATCGAGAGCATTAACAACCTTGTCATGATTAGGCATAGGAGCAGTGATGACATTAGGAGTCTCCGGAGGCTCGAACTCAATTTCCCCCGCGTCGATCATATCCTGAATTTTATTTTTTAATAGCCAACAATCGTTTGTATCATGTCCGGGGCTATCAGAGTGATATGCACACCTGGCATTGGGATTATACCGAGGCGAAGCAGTGTTGATATTTGCTGGAGGACCTCTGAGAGTGATTAAGTTTACCTTTAGCATACTTTGCAGTGCTTGTGCTAAGGTCATATTGAGTTTGGTAAACTGCCTTCTTGGTCTGTCTTGTCTTTGCTGGAAGTTTTGAGCTGGCGGGGCTGCGATTGTCACTGCTCCAACGGCGTGGTCACCATTTTTCTTATTATGATTCTTCTGACCATACACAGCATTCGATTCATTCTTCCCATGATAGGACTTCTTACTGCTTGTAGAAGTAGCTGCCTGTAACTTTCCACTTCGAATGCCGCTCTCTACCCGTTCACCTGTCAGTATAAGTTCAGTGAAGCCTGATGAAGAACTCCCCAGTAGGTGGCTGTAGAATGGGCCAGTCAGGGTACCCATGAACAGGTCTACTAATTCTCGGTCAGTCATAGGGGGTTTGACTCTGCCAGCCAAATCTCTCCATTTCTGAGCATACTCTTTGAAGCTTTCTTTAGATCCCATGGCCATGTTTTGCAACTGTAGCCGAGTAGGTGCTAATTCAGAATTGTACTGGTACTGCTTATAGAAAGCCGTTGCTAAATCAGTCCAGGTGCGGATGTCAGAGCTCTCGAGCTGATAATACCATTCCAACTGAGTGCCAGACAGACTTTCTTGGAAGAAGTGGATCCACAGTTTCTTATCAGTGGTATGCGGCTGAATCTTTCTCACATAAGCCCTTAAATGCATCTGAGGACAAGACGCACCATCATACTTAGTGAAAGTGGGGATTTTGAATTTGCGGGGAATGGTCACATCGGAGACCAGACCCAAACTTTCGAAATCCAGACCAGGTGTCTTCTGACCCTCCATGGCTAGCATGCGTTCTTCCAGCAGTTTGTACTTATCATCTCTCGGAGAGTACTGTTCATCTTCATACTCTTCATCTTCATCCTCAGGGTTAGAGAAATCAGGATTCTCCTCCTCTGAATCAATTTCCGCCCCCTCTTCTGGACCATTCGGGATTCCAAATTTGATTCCCGTAGCCTGTCCTTTACGCCTTCTGCCCGGGTTGATGAAGCTCACAGCTTTCTTGTCCTTCTTCTTTTCGGCCAAAAGAGCTTTCAGTTCCTCCTGCCCCTTGGATAAGCTTAGCATCATCTCCTTGAACTGAGCATTCTGAGTCTGGAGATCTTTGACAGTTTGTTCGAGATCCATTTTTCTGTTTAAGAGGCAGACCGTGAGAATATGGTCCTTTAGAACACCTGTTATGCAATGTTATGTTATGCGATGCAATGCATGAAATGTTTTCAAGGACTTTTGGGAATTTAACTTTGCGTAAATCATCTAATAAGAGAGAAATGTTTATTGCTAACTTTTTTCATTACAAAAGGAACAATAATAAAATATAATGAAAGCTCAAATCTCCCAGGGGCGACTTCTTTTTGGGCGAAGATATGCATTGAGCCTTCGTTCCTCGTTAAGCTGACCGGTGAGCTCTAGTACTTTCTTCCTTTCTGCATTGAACTGAGCTTCGAAAGTATCTCTCTCCTCCCTCAACTGGGTCCAGGATCTTTTCAATTCTTCATCATCAGTAGGCATATCTGGATAAGGAATGATCTGGGAAGTACCTCCTTCGACCTCGGATTCAACAATCAATGGTCCGACTGCAAGATATGGCATGACAAGTTCGCGAGCTCTGGCGCGTACCCATCTGAGATAAGGCTCCATAGGAATAGAATTCTTCTTTCCTAAATTGCTTCTTTTCACCATGCCCCAAGCTCGTACAAACCTTTGGCGGAGACCTTGAGAGTCATTGTCATAGTCAAACACTATACCTTGAATAATCATTTCATGTGGACCATCTCTTCGAGCATGCCCAAACTGACGTAGGGCTAAGGCAGGATTATAAGTAATACCTCCCCTTATCCCCATGAGTGGTACATTAGGGAATTCCCCACAACGGTCGATGATGATAACATTTTCTCTGAGGCTAGAACACCACCGGATGTCTGAATGGGAGAGTGCCATTATCCTTTGAGACCACTTCAGATTTTGATTACTCTTCAAGACTGATTGAGGAAGGTGCGAAATAAACCACCTAGACAATAAAGGTATGCAGCACATGAGAGTCCCTTGCCTTTTCGTAGTACGGGTGTGAAGGGAATGCAAGATGTCTCCAAGCAAGGTAGGCACAGGGTTATGAGTGAGGAATATCTTAATAGCATTCACGTCTATGAATTGGTCCGGATTAGGGAATAGCACCAAACCATAGATTAGCAATGCTAAAACATCTTCAAAAGCATGGACATTCATAACTTTTAGGAATTCTCGGGCCTTACTTATCAGAAATTTGGCAAGTAAACCTTTAATTCCACTTCTTGTTACCCAATTAGTTTCAATGTCGGACTTTGTCATGTGTAAAACTGCGGCAACTTCTTCGGCCTTTGGCATCTTTTCTAAACCACTGAAAGGTATTTGATCCAGGATAGGTATCCCAAGCAGCTTGGAAAACTCTTCCAATGTGGGTACCAACTGATAATCTGGGAAAGTGAAGCAATGATGCTTAGGATCGAAGAACTGGAATAGGACTCTCATCATATCTTCTTTGAAACCAGTGGTAACCAAATTGAGGAGATGACCATGTTTCTTGCTGAACTGAGCATGATCAGGGAGTTCTGACACCAAATCCTTGAGTTGAGGAGAGATTGCTACAAGATTGATCCGGATAGTCTTCCTGGAAGCCATAACCTGTTTAACAGAGCAAAGCTAAATTCCTAAGTCCTTGAAATGGTTAGTATGATGATGTTATGATGTTATGATGTTATGATGTTATGTAAGCACAAGCATGTCACCCAACAATTATTCCTAGATTTTAAGGCTTGCATGAGTTCCATAGGTAAGTACCCTCCCCACTGAAGTTTGGTTGGTTCAACCTGTCCTAGAATAGTAACCGGGTTCTAGAAGGATCTCAGATCATCGACCTTTCTTTAGGTCCACTTCAGTGCAACACCAAGTGGTTGACCGAAGCTTTCCTAAAGTCCAATCTCAAAGAGTGTAGTATCGAGTATCAACCAACCTCAGTCGGAACCGAAGTCAGTTATCTCACTACTTTCTAATGGCTAGGATGAGTCAATTAGGGTTCTAAAGGTCTGGTTAATGCTTTGATGACACCACGCGGAAGCCAAATTTTTCCTCAAGTAACATGAGGAACATCAGGACAACCAAAGTGTCGCATTAACCGTAGCTATCATTTTAACCATTCCAGTATACGCCGGATAGTCGCGATGATCTATTGCTACTTACCTAAGGTACACTAGATCCGGGTGTAGGATCTTTCACTCAAAGCCCCCCTTAAAAGAAGGAAAACATAAATGATATTTTTTTTTTTAAGATGGACCTCTCTTTTTAATCCCCAGCAGAGTCGCCAGTTCTGTCATACGGTGAACTGGACTTTATCGGATTTGTAATCGCAATGTCGCGGTTAGCAAGAGTCGCCACCGACTTTTCTTTTATCCCCATAAGGAAAGGTGGAAAAGAACAGGAAAGACCTTAATTTTAAATTCTTAGGTTCGGGAGGTACTTTATACGAAGGGAAGGTGTTAGGCACCCTTCGTATCCATGGTTATCCATGGGCTCTTAATTGCTCAATCATTTATGTTTTCTAGGTTTGAAAAAGTGGTTGAGAAATGTGTGAAAAATGTTTTGAAAATGAGAATTTAACTTTGTAATGATTCTTGCATGAATGTATACAAAGTGGTTATCCCTCTTAATTTTGAAAATGGTTTAGAAAAATATAACTTGGCAATGATCCTAGTACGGATGTATGCTAAGTGGTGATTTTCTAAAAAAGGGAATGTTTGAAAGGTGTAAGGTGGGAAAAGTATTTTTTATTATGAATGAGCAATTAAGGTTGCACCTATCCGAGGTCTTTCCGGGCATTTCCCATCCTTATGAGGGTAAAACTGTCCTTACTATTGAGAAGTAAGTAATTTTATCCTTGGGATGTTGAAGGGTCATCGTAGGGTCATCGATCGGTCATTGAAGGCAACAGTTGTGAGGATACCTTAGCATTCGAAGGGACTATCATCATTTAACCGTAGGCTACGCCGAAGGGACATCGAGGGACAAAATCGTATTTTCGAAGGCAACATCCGAGGGACCATGATTTATTTTATGATGATTTATCCGAAGGGTCTTTGCTAAGGGTATCCCCATATTTGCGGGACATGACCGTTTTATACCGTAGTACCGTAAGGCCGCAAAAAGAGGTCCAAGATCACTTATTTAAAGGTCATATTTTAAAGTCAATTAAGTAATTAAGTCCATACTAAAATCAATACATTAAAATTAATACATTGAAATTAAGACATTAAAATTAACACATTAAAATTAATTAGGCCACTTAGGGTGAGTCTCCACAAGGGTATCCCACAAATAAAGTGGAAGACCTAAACAGCAATCTTTTCCTGGGACATATGAACCTTTGCAAAATTCAGCAAACGGGTTAGAATACCAAATCGGGGTGTAATCGAAGATTACACCAAAACAGTAATAGTATCAGGTAAGCAAAGCATAGTTATAGTAAAACAGGTCAGGTGGGCAAGGATCAAAACAGAGCGAAGAAATAGCGGCATCCATTATAACAATTCAAAGTATCCAGGCATACTTAAGTCCACATGCAAACCTCAAATATATTTATGAGTTAAATTATGATATCACACGCGAGTTAAGAACATAAAGCGATATCGCATGCAAATTGAGAAAATGAAGCTGTAATAATAATGCAAACCTGTTTGCAATCGAATTGCACCCTTGAGTTGGCGAGCCGGATTGAATTGGACGGTGGTAGCTTTGCGGCCGCCGGCTTTTCCTTCAGGGTTTCCTTTAGGGTTACCCGGGGTAAGTTAAACAGTAGTCTTGTAAAACACAATGCCTAAGCTGTTGGAAAAGTAAATGCGCAAAAGCGAAAACGGCCACGGAAAAAGGAATGTGAAAAAGTCCCCTTTTTAGGTTTTCAAGGTGGCTATTTATATTAGTGTCATTAGGTCATGCATGCTGCCCAAAAAAAGTCTTCAACGTGCGCATGGATATAGTGGATGCAGGGCCCAACATTCCTCAACGGATCTTCAAGTCTCCGAAGCGTTACCTGCGCCTACAAAGTAGGGGAATGGTGTGACGTTCATCACACCATGTGTGACGCCCGTCACAGGGGTGTGTTGCGTGACGCTCGTCACGCCTTTTGTGACGCCCGTCACAAGGCTGTGTTGCGTGACGCTCGTCACGCCCTCTGTGACGTCCGTCACAGGCACAACATTTGTGTCTTGCGCTTTGGGCTGGGCTTTGCTGTTTGGTTCGTTTTATTTTCTTTTTGCACCCCTTTTCCTCCGCTTCCAAATAAACCACTTTCATATTATCACTGGGTGAGCGTGTAGGCCAGTTTGGGTCATACGCGAGCTGGGCCTTTGTTCCTTTAAGTGTCATAAAATGAGTCGGAGTGCCCTGAAATGTCTTGAAATATTAATGGGCAAATTTTGGGGTATGACAATGGCGTTCGCCAATTATTCAAATAATCGAGAGATGGTGAGGCGTACGCCTCCTATCTCTTTTATCATCCGATGTTTAAATTGTAAAAGATATGTTTGGATGTTGCGTTTGATGTGCGAAAATGGTTTGAATTTGAATTGGTAGGTTTGGATTTATTCGATTGTAGTTTTGATTTGATGACGAAGATTCGAGCCATTTTCGCACATCAAACGCAATTGATGACGAAGATTCGAGCCATTTTCGCACATCAAACGCAACATCCAAACCTACCAATTCAAATTCAAACCATTTTCGCACATCAAACGCAACATCCAAACATATCTTTTACAATTTAAACATCGGATGATAAAAGAGATAGGAGGCGTACGCCTCACCATCTCTCGATTATTTGAATAATTGGCGAACGCCATATTGCACAAATTATCGACTTCCGACTAAAACACGCTAAATAAACTTGGATAAAGGAATAAGTGGTGTACGCCTCATTATTCCTTGAATAGGCAAGTAGGAGGTGTACGCCTCACTATCACGCGTATTCAGCATCCACAAACAAACTTTCGATAAAAAATCTGAACGAAAAAGGGAATAGAAGGCGGACGCCTTATTACTCCTCGAAAGAATTGGACGATTGGTGAACACCACATTGCTCAATCTTTTGTCATTCTCCAAAACATCTCAAAACAAATCAAACCTAATTTCTCGCCCCCGAGCGATTGAAACCAATCAAACACCCAAACACATCAATTCAACTCGTCACCCCCGCGTGACCAAAACCTCTTCAAAAGAACACTGTCAATCCTTTCTAATGCGCACAACAAACCAGTGCTAGAGCCTCCCCCGAGAGTAGACATGCCAGCATTTAGCCTTTAGAACGCCGACCTACACAGTCGTTCATCAAAACCAAACACACCAAATATTCGTAGTAGCCCGAACTACGAATGCTCTGATTTCCTTATTGCACCATAAGGATACGTAGGCAGGAGATTGCTGTATCTTCGCGAGCACACTAATAAAAAACCTCTCATTTCCCCCTCCTGAGGTCTTCATCCATATCTATCATCAATTCTAATCACTCGAAGCAAGCAAGTAACAGTCAATTAACAGTCAAATAGCAAAATCAGACTAAAAGGTTCCCGTTGAGTACAACGGACGTAAGGGGTGCTAATACCTTCCCCTTGCGTAATCGACTCCCGAACCCGAATATGGTTGCGACGACCATTATTCTTATTTCTAAAGGTTTTCTCGATATTTTCCTATTCCTTCATTGGAATGAATAAAGTTCGATGGCGACTCTGTTTCAAACATTTTTTCCGCGTCCTATCGCGAGGGATCGCATTATCATCATTTTTGAGGTGCGACACATACCACCATATAGGGAGGACTTTTGATATAAGTGAGTCGGTCCTTCACTCGAACCAATGACTCATGATACCACTATTAGGTCATCAATTAAGGGTCAATATGATGGAGTATTTTTTACATTGGGGCATTTCTTAATGAGACACAGGTCTTATGAGAGACACATCACATACTCACTTAAATCCTTAAGGTATTATAGATATGCGTCATTTCTCTTATAAACCAAACATTTTCTCCATTTCTAGCCGATGGGGGACTTAACCAGTCACACTTGAATTCCAATAATCTCCCCCACAAGTATGATTCACCCACATCACTAGCTTGGATCCACACTAGGATCCCACCTATGCTACCCCATCGAGTTTAACCAGGCTCTGATACCACTTATTAGAGAGTCTGGGAGCGCTGAAAGTGTAAATGGGTTAAACCTTCATGATCCAAGAGACTTTGACACTACATATCCACTCAAAATCTTAAGGCATTAGGGGTATGAGTCATTTCTCTTATAAACCCAATATTTCCTCCATTTCTAGTCGAAGTGGTACGTAATCACTAACACTTGAATTCCAACAATTTCCCTCACAAGTGTGAGTCACCCACATCACTAGCATGAATCCACACTAGGATCCCACTTTTGCTCCTCCACTGAGCCTTACTCTGATACCACTTGTTGGAGAGTTCGTGAGTGTTGGAAGTGTCAATGGGATAAACGTTCAGGATCTAAGATTTTGGCGACTCCATTTTGTTGAGGTAGTTCTACCTTATACACCTCAACAAAATGGAGTCGTCGTGAGGATGTTGAGAAAAACAAGAGTTGGAAGTGTTAAGAAACAAGTGTGATGAAGTCCTACATTAATTAGAAAAGTGGAGATTGATCACTTTCTAAGATAAGTGACATATACCCCAAATGCTCTAGTTTTAGGTGTATATGTGGTATCAAGGTCTCTTAGATCCTGAATATTTTTCTCATTGACACTTCCAATGCTGTGTGAACTCCACAACAAGTGGTATCAGAACTTAGTTTGGCTTGGCGGGGGAGCGGGAATGGGATCCTAATGTAGGACCAAACTAGTGATGTCAGTGACTCACTTGTAGAGGAGATTGCTGAAATCCAAGTGTGAGTGATTAAGTACCACATCGACTAGAAATGGAGGAAATATTGGGTTTATAAGAGAAATGACTCATAACCCTAATGCACTAAGGTTTTTGGTGGATATGTGATATCATGGTCTCTTGGATTCTGAATGTTCACTATTACAAATAAAACATTTGTAACAATGTATAACTAAGACCACTTGAAAAACCGAAGTAATACATGTTCATTAGGCACCTTTCATTTTTTATTAGTAAATTTCTTATAACCACGGTTCATAAAAATAATCGCTGTGATATATGAAGCGGTGACATGCTTCAAATCCCCACACCTGCAATTTTATTTTTTTTCATTAAAAAATGGTGTATTCCCTTAATTTCTATTTATTAATTAAAATTAAACATTTTTCACCACAGTCCATATAAAGAACCGTAGTTAAATATAATAACATTTCATCGCGCTTCTTTCTGTCAACCGTGGTGAAATATATTACCTATAAAAGCTAACTAATATTAGTTCAGAACAGACTACGCTAAAAAAAACTTAACTTCTCTCATGTTATCCCAATCTCTCAAAACTCCAATATAACTTCTCTCACTATTATGAATCAAGTAAATGTTTCATAAATCTTTGCAAGACGAGATAAGTAGCTCATTTCTTTGTCTTTCATTATCCACATATCTTTTCAATGAAATGTACGTTCGTGAAACATTCTATGAGTTGATGTTTTTGTTGTTCAAAATTTTAGTATTGTTTTTCTTGTTCAAAATATAAGTGAAATATAAGGTTTATTGTTTTTTTGTTGTTAAGATGAAATTGTAGTTTTTTTATATATATTTTTTAGAGATTAGTAAATGGTTTAACTTATTGTTGATGTATGTTGTTGTTTTGATCATGTATTTGTTATTTATGTTAAGATAAGTTGTTTTTTTTATAAATGTTGTTGTTTGTGTTATTGTAGATATTTTTAATTAGGTATGTTGATGTTTTTGTGGAGGTATGTTGTTGTTTTATTAAGGTAAGATGTTGCTTATGTTAAGGTAAATTATTGTTTTTATTGATAAATGTTGTTATTTTTTTTCTTGTAGATGTTTCTTATTAGGTATGTTGATGTTTTTGTGGAAGTATGTTGTTGTTTTATTAAGATAAGTTGTTGTTTATCTTAAGGTAAGTTGTTGTTTTGTTGATAAATATTGTTGTTTATGTTATTGGAGGTGTTTTTTATTAGGTATGTTGATGTTTTTTTGGAGGTATGTTGTTGTTTTATTAACGTAAGTTGGTGTTTATGTTGATGCTTTTGTAGATAAATATTGTTGTTTGTGAATGTTATTCCTTGTACACTGCAGCTTTTGTTCGTCCAACATGTCCTAGAAGATGAGTTTATTAAATCATATGTGGTTTGAGTGTTTTACCAATCATTCACTAACTACATAACCTTTCAAATTGAATTAGAAAATAATAATATGAGATATTAAGTTATATTGGAAAATAACTTACACTAATCATTGTTTTTTGAGCTTTTTGCAACTCATTATTCTTATATTGATGTTTAACGGTTAAAACTTGGTTCAATGCTTCTAGTTATTCTACTATCACTTCCTTCACCATCAGTTTTATTTTCAAAGTACTTAATACTTTGCAAAATGAACTAATAGTAAATAAAGTGTTAGTAGAAGAATTAGAAGCATTGAAACATGTTATAATCATTAAAGAGAGAAATACATATAATGAGTTGTATAATGCTTGTACAACATTGATTAGTTTAACCTGTTCTTCTAATATAACATAATTTTTCATATTATTAATTTCTAAATCAGATTGAATGGATGTATGTTTAGTGAGTAGTTGGTGAAATAAAAATTCCACATAATTGATAATAAACGCAAGTATACAGATCACCAAGGTTGGAATCTATAACTGTGAGGATATTATTGTGTGCCAGGTCTTTCACAACAGTGGGAAGCAACAACCGTGGTGAAAAGATTTAGAAATTTGCAGAAATGTTGGCGCTTGGTATCGAACCCATGATCCCAACCTTTTACTACGATTGTTTTCTACAACCATAGTGATATTTCACGTGCTACTTTATTTTTACCACGGTTACCATCCTGTGGTGCTCTCCGAACTTTCTGAAAATGGTATCATGAGCTGTTGGTTCGAGTGAAGGACCAAATCACTTGTATTAAAAGTCCTCGCTACATGATGATGGGTATGAGGCATGTCCCATTAAAGTTTCAACAACTAGGGGTGTTCATGGGTACGGGTCGACCCATGAACTCGCTGATCCAAATCAACCAAATTCATAAGTTTTCCGAACCCATTCATTTACGGGTATATCCAACCCAATCCATAACAACCTGTATAGTTTTGGTTCGGGTATAGGGTTTGAGTTTTGCAACCCGCAGACCCATTGACCAAACCCATTGATGTGGCTTTAATAATTTATTATTATTTTTATTATTATTCTAAATAAAATATAAAATTAATATCTCACTAATAACCATAATTTTTTCAAAGAAAAATTATTATCCACCAATAATACTACTAGACCAATGAATTTACGTAATTCTAAGATTAAATGTTGTTTCTTATTTTCTTTTGTATCATTTCCAACTTATGTATTTTATGAAAATAACGTGTCTTGTTGAATTTTATACTATTATAAAGTGTTATGTTGTGTTGATGAATTTTATTAGACATTATATGATGTGTTTCATTAAATTTGAGTGTTATAAATGAATATGATTGTATTGAGTTGTGTTACATTTTTTTAAACCGGCAAAATGAATCATAATTTTTTTTAAGCTTGAAACACAACCCTCGAAACCAACCCAACTCAAACGATTAATGAACGGGTTGGTTCGGGTTGGTTTTGACAATGAAATTGCAGGTTTGACGATGAACCCAACCCATTGAAATTTGAATGGGTTGGATAATGGGTTAGGCCAAACCCGATCCAACCCAACTCGCGTACATCCCTATCAACAACGGTGCAAGTGTATGTGGATGAAAGAGTTTCCGCTTAAGGGATATCATTGTGGATAGACTCACATTTGATGAGATGTGTTGAGAAAAACAAGTGCAAGTTTGAAGTGTTGAAAAACAAGTGCGGGGAAGTCCCACATTGATTAGAAAATTGGAAATTGAACACTTTATAAGTGAGAGAACCCATACACCTATCATCTTAAGATTTTGGGTAAATATATGATGTGTCTCTCACAAGGTGTGTTGCTCTTAAAGAAAAATCCCAATGAAAAATGATCCCTCGTGCTGACCCCTAAATGGATGACCCAACATTGTTGTCTTTCCATTTTTGTTATAATATTGTTTGTGGATCATGTCACCAATTTTATAGTAGTGTAAGTATTAAATTGATGTTTTGATTCATAGTGTTTTGTCTTTGTTTGCAGGAATCAGTTCAAATGTTGAAGTGATCTGATCTAAAGATTCTTCTAAAACGATTCAAGAAACAATTATTTGAATCGATTCAAGTTCTGTTTACAGGAATCGATTCACACACTTATTTGAATCAATTCAAATTGATTCTTCGTGTTTTACTTATGTTCATAGGAATCACCTCAAATGTTGAAGTGATCTGATACAAAGATTATTTTGAATCAATTTAATTAAACAAAGTTAAGAGATCATGTGATTCAAAATGTGAAGTTTGATTGAATCGATTCATAACAGGTTGTGAATTGGTTCGATGCGTTTTTTTAATTCATGATTTTGATTTTGTTTGCATGAACTTGAAGTTATCCAATTCAAAGATTCTTTTGAATTGATTCAAGAAATATTTTGATCATGTTCATTATTCAAACCAAAAATAAGTGTCTTATTTCTTACTAAATTTCTTACTAAATTTCTTACTAAATTCACTATTCCTTTAATACATGTTAGTTTTCTTTAAAGTCACACATTCTCTTTTTTTCAACTCACCCTCTAACTTACGTATGATGCATGGAAAAAGTTCTATTGATTATCGACATTGAACTTAAATTGTTAGTTTTACTTTCAATAAACTTATTTTATGTTATAGTTTGCTTCTTTGTTGCAATGAGATAAGTATATGTTAGAAATAATCCACTACGGCAGATTTACCTTAGAGTAGAATAAGTTGAATTATTCCAAACAGCTTTGTAAAAAGTTCCAATTGCTCAATGAATAATTTTGTTGCATTGCAGGTGATATTTACTTCCATTTTGCATCAAAGAATTTGGAAGGACTACTCTCTTGGTGGGCTATTATTTCATGTTTCAGTATTGCTTTATTAAAGCGCTCTGTTAATAGAGTAACTTGCAAAGTAAGAAACACACATTTTCATTATGAGGAATGTATGATCAATATTGCTTACATGATGACAATGGTGGTCTTATTTATATAGAGAGATCAATAGAAGTTAGGTTACTAACAAACTCAACAAGAATAACCAACCTCCTAACAACCTAACAAACTATACAAATATGGAAAGACTAGAAAACTTGTATTGCAAGTAAGTGTGATATCTAACACCCCCCTCAAATTGGACTATGGAGATCACATAGGTCTAACTTGGACATGTTGGTTAGGAAAAAAGCCTTGATGTAAAAGCTTTGTGAAAGCATCTGCAAGGTGATTTGAGTTGCTTATTGGAAGAAGTAGAATAAGCTTGTTCTGAATTTTCTCTCGAATGACATGGCAATCATTTTCATATGTTTTATTCATTCATGGAAAGTAGGATTATGAGCCAAGTATCTAGTTGATTTTCTATCACAATAGATGGAAGAAGGTTGATGCAAGGCCATGTAGAGATCAAAAATGAGATTATGGAGCCATTGAAGTTCTCATGTGAGAAGATACCCTTACCTAGGGAAGATTTCAGGTCCTGAGAATGTTGGTTGCTGCATTGAAATGAAGTGTCAAGGGTTTGGAAATGAGTTGGATCAGGCGTCACACAGAGAAAGAAATATTTGGTCTTGTATGAGTGAGGTAAATGAGTATTCCAATTAGTCTTATATAGAAAGTATGGTCTTCAAGGGGAGTACTTTCATGTTGGGAGAGTTTGGTGGTAGGATTCATAGGAATGAGAGATGGTTTGACTCCTAAGTAACCCGTGTCCCTAAGAAATTCAAGATTATAATTTCTTTGGTTCACTATAATACCTTCTTTTGATCATGCAATCTCAAGGCCAAGGAAAAATCTTGAGTTTGCCAAAATCTTTGATGTAGAACTTGTTGTTAAGAAATTTCTTGACATGTTGTATTTTTGTCAAGCAATTTCCAGCAAGGAATATATCATCAACATAAACTAGAAAGGTTGTGAATGAAGTGGTATTTGATTTGAGATAGAGAGAATGATCGACTTGTGATTGTGTGTGTTTCCCAAAGTAAGTAAGGCTTGGAACGATTTTGAGTACCGTTGGCTGCTTGCTTGTTTCAGACCATAGATAGTTTTGTGAAGTTTGCATACTTGAGGTGGATTGGACTGAGATGCAGGATGACCAGGAAGTAAGGCCATATGTACTTCTTCATTTAGGTCAACGTGCAAAAAGGAAAATTTGAAGTCCAATTGTTCAAGATGCCAATGATTGATGACAGCCAATGCAAGAAGAACTTCGAGTTTGGTAAGTTTAGCAACAAGAGAGAATGTGTCAGAGTAAACTAATCCTTCCAACTGAGTGTATCCTTTAGCTACAAGTCTTGCTTTAAATTTGTGCCTTTCAATTGTGCCATTTGCTTTATGTTTGATTTTATAAGCCCACCTACAGCCAACAATAAATTTACATAGTGGAATGTTAACAAGGGATCAAGTACGATTTTGGTCAAGAGCAAGTAACTATGTTTTTATGGATTGTTTCTAACAATCATATTGAGAGGCTTGTTTGTATGTTTTTAGTTCAATGTTAGTGGAAATAGAACAACAAAATGCCTGATAATAAGGTTTGCAATACTGATAGGAAATGAAAATGATAAAGGATATGCATAATTATTATGTGCAACATGATTAGTAGGCAAAATAGAGTTACAATGAAAGTCTTACAAATAGCTAGGTTGTTTGATTGTTCTAATAGACTTTTTGAGAGGTAGGGATGAAGCAGGTATGTGAATAGTAAAAGTGTCTGAGGATGGCATAGTAGGCATGACAAAAGGATGCATATTAAGATCAGATGGAACAATTGTTTGATCAAGGTATGTAGAGATTTATGAGGGAGAATTAGGTTGGCTAGGTTAAGTATTATGTATGTGTTCGGGCTGAGTGACCAAAGGTTAAAGGTTATGGTCTAAAGGTGGAGGGGGTTGATAGAGATCTTGGTCAAGAGTAAGAGAGAGGGTATTGGTAGATGTTTTAAGAAGAAAATGTGTCTCGTGAGAAATAAAATGTGTGGAACAAAAAATGTTGTGATAATTAAGGTCATATAGGATGTAACCTTTGGTACCATCTTTGAAACCAAGAAAGATAGCCTTTCTAGCTCTAATATCAAATTTGCTTCTATGAGATTGAAGGGATGAAGCATAACATAGGCAACCAAAGATTTTAAGATGTATAATACGAAATGCTCCAAGATAAAGTATTTCATATGAGCTTCTGTATTTGAGAAAAGGAGTATGCAGTCTGTCGCACCTCAAAAAAAATGGGAATACGACTTAAGCGAAGCGCAACCGCACGCTCGCAATGATGGACTGAACAGAGTCGCCATCGAACTTTATTTATTCCTAAAAAGGAAAGGGAAAATATCGATAAAACCCAAGAAAGAAACAACAATGATTATGGTCGTCGCAACCAAATCAGGGTTCGGGAGTCGATTACGCAAGGGGAAGGTATTAACACCCCTCACGTCCGTTGTACTCAACGGGAACCATTAGGTTAATTGTGTGCGTTAATGTTAGTTTGAAATGTTAGGCTTTTCAAGTTATTAGGTGGGAAAGAAAGAATATAAGAAAGGAGAATATTTTTTGGATTTTTTAACGAAGGACTAAACCTAAGTTTTTTATTAGTGGGCCTGACAAGATTTACAAATCCTGCTCCTACGTATCTCAATAGAGAAGTCAAGGCTTACGTAGTTCTGGATAGAAAATGTTTGTTTGTTGGTCGATTTTAGCGAAAGCTATATTATATTAATCGACGAAAACATTGTTTTACCCAAAACAGATGAGGAGCGGACGTATACCACACATCGAATGGATTTACAAATCAACATTCGGAAAAATGTCACTTATCTCAACTCAACAATTGTGGCCGAAGTATTGTTTTGCATCATCTCAATACAAGATGTCTTTCATTTATAAAAATGCTTTTCTGATCAATCGCACGGCGGCGAGAAAGAGTTTGATTGGTTGGATGTATTTTTTTTAGTAATGGCGAGAACTTGGATGAGCGAGATATCCATCTCGAATCCTAGTCTCAGGAGTGCACGGTATCCACCATGCTCCATTTCCATCTTTATTGGCAAAAGTGTTTAAATAAAGATTAAGTGTCTTGAATTTGATTGAGAAAGGAGTTTGAAGAAACCGCATTGACAATGACGGCGAGAGTCAAGATAGGCGAGACATCCACCTCGAATCTTAATCTCAGGAGTCCACGGTATACACCATGTTCCATTTCCATCTTTATTGAAAGAGGTTAAGATCGGAGTTAAATATTTTGGAGTTCGAAAGACGAGTACTTGTGACTTGCAAGCTCTTACAGCTTGGGTGTAATACTCGGGACTACGTCTGGACCTTTCACCCAGGTAATCGTTTTCTCTCAATTTTATTGAGAAAAGACGTTTGAATATTTACAAATATTTTAAAGAGAAGACGAATACATAGGGCTTACAAGCTCTTACAACTTGGGTCTAATATTCGGGACTACGACTGGATATTCCATCCAGGTAATCTTTTTCTTCCAATTTTATTTAAGGAAATGCTTTGAAATTAAATTAAAAATGACTAATATACAAAGGTTTGAAATTATTTATTTGAAAATGATTGAAACTAGCTCAGAAATGATGTGGATTAATTTTTGAAAATATGGTGAAAAGAGCTTAAAATTGAAATTGTTAGTAGGACCGAATGCAACATCAGTGAAACTAAAATGCGAAAACGTGTATGAAGTGATCGCGGATAGATAATATCTAAATAAAATACCCGACACATCAAAATTGATCAAACCAATCATCAAGTAATTTACTAATTAAATGAAAATTGAACGTCTTCATCAAATGAACTTCTAACTAATTAATTAACTATAACAATTTTTTTATTTTTTTTAAAAATGCATTAAATGATGAAGGTTTACTCATGGAAATGGGGTGTCAATGGAAAAATATGGGTCTAAAGCCCAATCGCATAAAAATCCACAAAATAAAGCAATTATAATATAAATTAAATAAGTAAATAAGTAATATAAAAAAAGAAAGCTGAAATGTGAGGTGGGACGGCACACCACGTCCACCATTTATTTTGAAACTCAAGATTACCCTATCACAAAGGGACACGTGGCAATGTAGTGAAAGAAGGAAAAAGTAAACCAACCTCCTCTTTACCATTCCTCAAACGGCTCCTCTTTCAGAAAGAGAAAACAAAACTCAACGCCTGGTTCCTCTTCTTTCAGATTCACCCAGTCCCTCGTGAAACTTTGTTCAAATATGTTATAAATCTCCCACTCCCACGAGCTTCTCCACTTCGTCGATCCCTGATTGTCGCCGAAAACTGTCAACGGCGGAAGCTTGTTAATGGTGGGGTTTGGGTATTCCAGGCGGCGGCGTGGCTTGCGGTCAGCTTGAAGAAAGTGGTTTATGGGTGGTTTCAACCGGTGGTTGTGAGCGGTTCTGAGGTTGATGAAGGGTGGCGACGGAGGCAGATCCGGTGTTGGATTGGTGAAGGACGGAGGATGACGATGTCGTTGACGGAAATGAGTAGTTTGTACGGCGGTGTGTGTTTGAGGAAGGAGCTTCATTCGCCATCTTCGAACTTGGAATCTACTCATGAAGCATATCGAAAACATCTTTGACCTGCCGTAGATAAAGCAATGACTTTGCTTTCATATCAAGCGCATGATCTAAACATAGGGATAAAGCTTAAAGACGCGTCTAGGAAATACAAATCTGAAACGATCTCGATTTGTTCTTACACCGCTATTAAGTTCTGAACATCTTTCTAGCACTTAACAATATTTCGATTGGTGAACCTCCGCTGTTTCTTTTTTGTTTGTTGTTAGAGACCGAGTTTATTAAGTTGGATAATTGAGAGTATGGTAGGATTTCTGCTGGAAACAAGGGTGTTGGGGTCGTGTTTAAATAGCTGACAGCGAGGTGAGTGGGTTTGTGACGGTGTTTAGGAGAAGACAACGAGCAGAGTGGGTTTGTGACGATGTTTTTTGGAGGAGTTCGAAGGTTATGGAGGTTTGTAAGGGTCGTTCCGATGGAAGATATCTTGAGCGGCGGAGGGAGTATGACGGTGGATGGTTAATGAGTGTTTGAAGAAGATGATATTGAAGGTTGAGAATAAGGTGGGTGAAGTAGTTGAAAGATCATGTGAGTTATTGAGTGAGTTGCTAATGGTATGATGAGTAACAATCCGAAATTTTTTATGGAGTATGAAGCTGCTTATACGAAGGTTTTATTAAAACATGCATGGAAGTTGCAGCATCCCCCCCCCCCCCAAAACGAGGTTGTGTATGGTGCCATAGCGAAAAATAATAAAAAATCTCAAAACCCCCTCCTCCCCTTTGAATTGGAAAAGTCCACTTCTTAAAAATCAATATTGAGTCTTATTTTGAAAACAGGTTACCAACACTTTTTTCTTTTCTGAAAATAAGGTCCCTTTTCCATTCTTGTGTCACGTGGATTTCCAATTTTGTGGATTGGTTTTCTCTATCTCCCCAAAAGTAAGGTGCCGCGTGGAGTGTTTTTGTATGTCTCCCTCCTCCATTTGCATTACACATAGTACACATAGGGTTTTCAAATTTTTACAATGGCACAAATGCCCTTAATATGTTTGGTGAATTACAAAGGGTTTAGAAACAATTAAATGAAATAAAATCAAGATAAATTAAAACAAATAAGATAAATTTAAAACGAGAAGAGGATTAAACCTATTTATTTTTCTAAACATTTTGATAAAAAAAAAATTGACTCAAAAATGAATAAATGTCGGGCGTGAAAAAGCCTGAAAAATTAAAATGAATGTACTACAATGATCAGTGCGAAATAAATGGCTCAGAAACATAGAAGTTTCGATTAAATTGAAATAGAAAATGTCCGGTTAAAACGCTCAGACGGATCAAAATATGACCAAAATATTAGCCAAAAATAAACCGAGCACACCAGGTTAAGCTACACGAAACGTAGATCAATAAAACTGATGTTTGCAAGCTTGATTTTGAAACTTTTTCACCCGCTGTTTTGACACACGTTTGATAATTAATTCAACCGGTTTGCCTGTAGATCCGAAAAAATTATTTCGACTGATATTCTAGGCACTATGCGGTATGGAATGCATGGTATGCTATGTAGAGATGCAATAGCTATGATGAATATATTGAATCAACGATTCAGGGTCAAAATTGGGGTGTGACAGTTGCCCCTATTTAAGTATCTTCAACAGGAGAATATGTAGTAGGGCACTCTTCATATGATCATAGTGGAAGATAGTTATATACTAAGAAGACCCGAATTTTGATCCTGAATCCCTATGACATGTTATGATATGATATGCGCTGATGCAAGACTTTCTTTTTATTTTTGGCTAGCTAGGGATATAATCAGACATAAGATAAACCCTAGCCTGATGTTTTATGATGGATGTAGAATGAAACAAAGATCTGTGGGGAATGATGGAGACATATGATAAAGGTGGCCCACATAAAACAAAAAATGAGGTTAGTAATTCACTAGGGATAACAATTCTGCTGAAGGAAAGACAATTGGGGAATATGCAAAGAGATTTTAACAACAGGTTCATACATGACCTGGAAACACCAAAATATTCAAAGAATTTTCAATAACAAGTTCAAACAAGACCTAACAACACTTGAATATTCAATGAGTGCTCAATTAACAAGTTCAAACATGACCTGACAGTATTACGGAACATACAAAGAAGGTTTCTACAATAGGTTCATACATGACCTGATAACACTGAAACAATCATAGAGAAAGATTCTTCAACACAGGTTCATACGTGACCTGGTAATACTGAAATGAAAGCTCAACAACAGGTTCATACATGACCTGACAATGCTGGGGAATATCAAGAAGTTCTGACAGCAGGTTCAGACATGACTTGACAACAAATAGAAAAATCAAAGAGAGTGTATCAACAAGTTCATACATGACCAGACAACACTGAAATAATCATAGAGAAAGATTTTTCAAAACAGGTTCACACATGACCTGGTAATAATGGAATAAAAGCTCAACAGCAACGGGTTCATACATGACCTGACAATGCTTGACTACTCAAAGAGTTTTCAATTAACAGGTTCATACATGACCTGACAACACTGGAATATTCAAAGAATTTTCAACAACTGGTTCAATCATGACCTGACAATGTCAGGGGACATCAAAAGATTTTATCAATAGGTTCAAACATGACCTGATAATACTAGAAAATAAACAAACTAAAGTTCCATCAACAGGCTCAAACATGACATGACAACATTGGAAAATTCAAAGTGTTTCAACAACAAGTTCAGACATGACCTGACGATTCTGGAGAAAGTCAAAGAATTTATTAACAGGTTCAGACGTGACCTGACAAACTAGAAAACACAAAGAAAACTTCAACCATAGGTTCATACATGACCTGAAAATACTGAAAAACATACATATCAAGTTTCATCAATAGGTTCATACATGACCTTACACTTTAGAATACATTTGACAATTCTGGAGATTTCTCACAAGAAATTCATCCAATCAAAGATTTTGGAGATTCCTAATAGGGAATTTATGCAAAACAAAGATAAACGAGAGTCTTCTTATAAGTAGATCATCCACGCAAAAGGCTATGATGATTCTTTACAAAGAAATCAAACAAAACCAACATCATTGGAGTTTTCTAACACGAAAAACCTCCAAGCTTCTGGGAATTCCTCAAGATGATGAGTCATACATGACTTTCACGGAACCATCAGGAAAGACAGGATAATCAAACTCTCTGTACATGCCAACAACAATTGGAATTTTAACCGTAAGTAATGGATTACAACCAACTTTTAACAGATTTTGCCAACAACAATTGGACTTTTGACCGTAAGCAATGGATTACAACCAGCTTTTAATGGATTTTGCCAACAACAATTGGACTTTGACTGTAAGCAATGGATTACAACCAGCTTTTAACGGATTTTGCCAACAACAATTGGACTTTGACTGTAAGCAATGGATTATAACCAGCTTTTAACAGATAGGTGCCAACAATAATTGGACTTTGATTGTAAGCTTTAGTAGATAATTACTAGCTACAACGGAGTTTTCCAGCAACAACTGGACTTGAAATGATGTTCGCAACAACCAAACTCTAGATACCAATCACGACTGTATTTACAAATGGAGTGACAATGATGCCAACAAAAATTGGGTTTAAAATGAGTTCTAGTAACCACTGAGCTTGAAATAATGCCTAGTAATACTGAATTTTAGGAGACACCAATGAGTCTTGAAATAATTCCAGGGAGTGGCATAGGGGTTCTGGAAGTGTGTCAGAACAAAAATGACATGTTCGGGAATTCATCGGAGAGTAAAAGAAACGAATTCTGGAAATGCATCAGCATTATAAGTGATATTCTGGAAATACAGCAGAATACAGACACATTCGGTAATACATCAAGGAAATTCTGGAAATACATCAGAATACAAGACAAGCATATTCGAGAATACATCATAAATTATGGAAATACATCAGAATACAGACTCATCTGGTAATACATCGAGGAAATTATGGAAATACATCAGAATACATACACATCTGGTAATACATCAAGGAAATTCTGGAAATACATCAGAATACAAGACATACATATTCAAGAATACATCAGATAGGTGGGGAAACATCTGGAAACACATCAGACAAGTTATGGAAATACATCAATAAACCAAGGAGTAATCCGGAAATTAATCGGATAATCCAAAAAGGAATTGAGCCTAATGGAATTTTTTTTTGATAGGTGCCAACTGAGCTGGATTTGAAAATGACTACGGAAACCGGATGATGGTTTAAGGGCACCAAAGAAAAACTAGAATTAGAGGTCAAAGAATATAGGATCAACAATAATACCTGGGTCAATGCAAAATGAGCCCGAAGTACATTTCGGCTATGCATGATTTGAATTTCTTTTTATGCATAAATGATCATGATATGAAAATGCTGACACCTGAGTGGACTAGGAGTTTGTAAAGGCTTTTTATGGAAGCTCATGATTCCTTAACACCGAGAACTCAACCAAATATTTTATGATAGATGTTATCAAAGGAGAATTCTATCAATCTTGACGGCCATAACTTAGCCAAATGGATCCTTTCGGAGGTTTAATGAATCGTGCTAGCATAATTTTCAGGCACCCATCTCAGACCTAATAGTTGTTGACGTATGGCCGAATTTATTTGAGAAATTTGAAAGCATGAAGAAAGAGGTTCTGCCCCTCTGTGGCTCATCTTGCCCCAATCTGTTGGGTCTTTGAAAATGTTCACCTTGAAAGTGGGTTTGAAACAGCTTGACATGAAACAATCTCAAGATGGCTTGCCCAGAGTGTTCGAGACTTGCAGTGGTCTACCCCTGATTAACCAAATCTTGGAACGATAGACTTTTGATTGGCTGTCCTTGGCTTGTTGGACACAATGAGCTTCTGAGGTGGCTTGCCCCTGTCTTAATCTTGAAGCAAATTACTCTTGGCTAGATGACCCTTAGGGTGATTGGCTTGGATTGACCGATACTCAAAGTGATTTTCCCCTGACAAGACTTCTTTCACTTTATCAAGTTCTTCAACTGTATATTGTTGGAATTTCTTTGATGCTAAGTGTTGACTCGCAAATAAGATTGTTCATTCAAAAATGGTAATTTTAATTCAATGCTTATGCAAAAATTTGAAATCAAAGTTTATTGATATGAATGGGCGAAATACAGTGAACGAGTCATTGATAAGAACACAATGGTGATCAAGTCATTCACAGTATGCAAGTTGGTGCCATCAAATGATTAACAAAAATCGTTTAGAGTCAGGTTAACACAACCTTGTTATAGTATGCTTTCAGAATAAACTCTGCCTCAATTAGGTCTTTTCAGGGTTGTAATGTGGTCTGGTTCACGGTTTTTTAAACAAAAAGGATATAAGACTCAAAATTTATTTTTTACCCACCCATTCTTCTTGATGATCTCCAGTTCCTATGTTCAGTTAATTCAATACACGCATTCGACTTCGAAGGTGCGAAAGTGAAAATGAGGATTCAGGATGAGATTTTCTTGAAATGGCAGTCACCTTATTTTGTTTTTGTTGAGGATTTAATGACCTCTTTTGATTGATTTTCTTTTTCCCTAATTTTGCCTGGACCGCTTCTTTGAAGCTTTCGGTCTATCGGGATGCCCTGACTTTTGCCTAAGTCATTTTGTGGTGTTTGACTTAGCGGACTTTTTCTGTTTTTTTTTACGTGTTGACTGCCCGGTTATTGGTGGATGAGGATCAACCAACACTAATTTTAGCTTTTCTCAACTTCTTCGACACTTAAACATGTGCGCGAAGGATAACATGTGGTTGAACCTAATTGGAGGGTGTACATATGGACGATTTGTTTTGAATGATCGAATGCACGGTCAAACTATCTGAACACAACTACCCTGCCCCAGGTTAAGATTAAAGGTTTTAGATCCGAAAGAAACACCAACTTCTAGGCTCAAAGTGGTTGACTAGGGATTAACTCTTTATCTCTTCAGTGTTTGGGGATTTGAAACAATGCCTTACATCATCGACAAGGTTTTCTTCAAAAGCATACCACAACAATTTCAGGTGTTTCGTTTTCATCATCCTCCTTCCAATCTTTGTTAACAAAACAGTTTGATAAATAAAAGTGAATGAGAGGAGTATTTTTGTTTTTAACATGAATGAAAAACGAGTGAATACGAATGGATTAATTCAAAAGATGCATAAACATTTCATTAATCTTACCAATTCAAAGAAAACAACAATGCTTAAAAGCAATTAACAATCAACATGCGAGGAAACTCCAAAAGAGATGCTGAAACAGCCAAATGATTGCCATCTTTAGGGAATGACTTCTTCAAACTTGATCCATTAACTTCGGGGGACACCCCTTGAGATCTTCGCACTTATTCGGCTGATGGGTTAACGTTTACCACCAAGCTTCTTTATTGAAAGGCTATGTACCCGTTGTCAATCAACTGTTGTACTTTGGCTTTGAAAGCGTTGCAGTCTTCGGTTGAATGCCCTTCCGATCCGGCATGATATCCACATTGCACATTTGGATCATACCCGGGTGGGTAAGGTTGTGGAACCGGCTTAAGAGACTTGGGAACCACCAATGAGTTTTGAATCAGAGGCTGCAGAAGTTGGCTATATGTCATGACGGTTGGATGACGAGGAGCATTTCTTATTTCCATGTTAGTTTGGGGCCTAAGCTGATTTTGACGTTGATTTCGATATCTCAGGCCTTGGGCTCGGTTATTTGGATGAGGAACAAACCATGATTGTTTGTAATGAAGACCAAAAGGTAGTGTTTGCTGGTATGGCACTTTGGGCATTGCTAACCGCTTATTTTCAGCCACTTGAAGGTTGGGATCAACAAGCTTTTTGACATTGGCACGATGATCTTCAAATTCTTTTCTTTCAATCTCATTGTTGAACGCAACCCTCTTGGATCCACTACTCACTTCTCTTTTTCTTTCGTTGGTATGGGTCGTGACATTGAAAATCCAAGGCGATATCTCAATGCTCTTACCAGGGAACAGTGATATCTCATTAGCCACATCCTTGACCTCCTCCTTATGGTACAAAACCTTGAGGGGTTTCAGGGGTCCTTTCCCTTTCTCATTACCTGGCCCAGAAGTCAAGATATATGTACCTGAGCCTTCCTCCTTGAGTGTTGGTGACCTTATGTCAATCAATCTTTGCAGCTTGAGCTTAAAACTTTTGCATTCCTCGATGGAGTGCCCCATTGTTCCAGTATGGTATCCGCACTTGACCTTCGGGTGATCTTCTTCAAAGACTAAGCTCTTTTTGTTAATCAGCTCTCGTACCAAGGATTTCAATGCTAAGCAAGAATCTAAGTCATGTCCCACTGCCCCTTTATGGAATTCACATGTTGCATTTGGATTGTACCATGACAGGTATGGTGACGTAGGTGTAAGAGCTCGAGGGGTCACCAAAGCATTCTGGATCAGTTGCGGGTAAAGCTTGCTATATGGCACCGGAATCGGGTTATTGTGATTTTTGTTCCCCTTGTTCTGATTCTGATTTTTGTTCTGAACCTGACTTCGGTGATTTTGAGGAGGAATAGCCATAGGATGTTGATGATGACATCCTGAGGGAGGGTCATATGCCGGTAGATGAGGAATTTCCACATAGAATTTCCCTTGACTTGGAGTAACACCTGATGGATGTGGAATAGTAGTTCCCTCCGTTGCAGCAATGGGTATGGGATGACCCTCTTTTCTCAATAAGACTTGTAGGGTTTCCACAACCCATCCCATTTGGCTCTTCAAAAGATTGAGTTCCTCCTTCAATGCTTCTTGACTTTTCCTTAGCTCGTCCATCATCTCTTGAGACATGGTTCTTTGTTCTAAACGCGTGTCAAGAATCACTTTGCTGATCATGGACAAAGGATAGATGAGTTTTTTTTGTATTTTGTCTGGAAAATGACATGCATTATGATGAGATGCATATGCAATGGAATGTGAATGAATGCAATGCAAGCCATGCACATTTGTTTTTTTCCTCAATACACGGGTTCAAAAGTCTGAGGTACTGATGAATCTGATTGCTTTCCAAGAATAGGTTCTCACCGGGTATGATCTAGGGTTTCAAAAAAGTTCTTAGAGTCATGGATCCATTAAATTGTTTGCTACTTGCGGCAACTTACTTGTCGGGCATCAACTTCATCTAAAGAATCTACTCTAAGTGAGGTTCTCGCATCGATCCAACGAGAAATTCAACTCGCAGACCCATGCTACGCAACCATCTTTCCTAGTTGGACAAAGGATTAAGGTTCTACAAATGGTTCTTAGAGTCATGGATCCTAAAGAAAATATCGAAGCTTACGGCAAATTACTTGCCGAGCGACAACATCCTCTCAAGAATCTACTCTAAGTAAGGTTCTCGCACTGGCCCAACGAGAAATTCATCTCGTGGACCCGCACTACTCAACCTCATCCTATCTTATGTTTTTACTCGAGACTCGGGTAAAAAGTCTTTCCCACATGGTTTGCAATCAGAGTATCCAAGTACCAAAGCATAGTGGAACCAATCCAACAGATTTATATCAATATGACAATAAAGATAGCAAAAACAATAAAGAAAAGCCACACAAGTAAACAAATAAAGGCACACAAACGACCTAACTAGGCTTGACTGACTTAGGGAGTTGTTATTCCCCAGCAGAGTCGCCATCTGTCGCACCTCAAAAAAAATGGGAATACGACTTAAGCGAAGCGCAACCGCACGCTCGCAATGATGGACTGAACAGAGTCGCCATCGAACTTTATTTATTCCTAAAAAGGAAAGGGAAAATATCGATAAAACCCAAGAAAGAAACAACAATGATTATGGTCGTCGCAACCAAATCAGGGTTCGGGAGTCGATTACGCAAGGGGAAGGTATTAACACCCCTCACGTCCGTTGTACTCAACGGGAACCATTAGGTTAATTGTGTGCGTTAATGTTAGTTTGAAATGTTAGGCTTTTCAAGTTATTAGGTGGGAAAGAAAGAATATAAGAAAGGAGAATATTTTTTGGATTTTTTAACGAAGGACTAAACCTAAGTTTTTTATTAGTGGGCCTGACAAGATTTACAAATCCTGCTCCTACGTATCTCAATAGAGAAGTCAAGGCTTACGTAGTTCTGGATAGAAAATGTTTGTTTGTTGGTCGATTTTAGCGAAAGCTATATTATATTAATCGACGAAAACATTGTTTTACCCAAAACAGATGAGGAGCGGACGTATACCACACATCGAATGGATTTACAAATCAACATTCGGAAAAATGTCACTTATCTCAACTCAACAATTGTGGCCGAAGTATTGTTTTGCATCATCTCAATACAAGATGTCTTTCATTTATAAAAATGCTTTTCTGATCAATCGCACGGCGGCGAGAAAGAGTTTGATTGGTTGGATGTATTTTTTTTAGTAATGGCGAGAACTTGGATGAGCGAGATATCCATCTCGAATCCTAGTCTCAGGAGTGCACGGTATCCACCATGCTCCATTTCCATCTTTATTGGCAAAAGTGTTTAAATAAAGATTAAGTGTCTTGAATTTGATTGAGAAAGGAGTTTGAAGAAACCGCATTGACAATGACGGCGAGAGTCAAGATAGGCGAGACATCCACCTCGAATCTTAATCTCAGGAGTCCACGGTATACACCATGTTCCATTTCCATCTTTATTGAAAGAGGTTAAGATCGGAGTTAAATATTTTGGAGTTCGAAAGACGAGTACTTGTGACTTGCAAGCTCTTACAGCTTGGGTGTAATACTCGGGACTACGTCTGGACCTTTCACCCAGGTAATCGTTTTCTCTCAATTTTATTGAGAAAAGACGTTTGAATATTTACAAATATTTTAAAGAGAAGACGAATACATAGGGCTTACAAGCTCTTACAACTTGGGTCTAATATTCGGGACTACGACTGGATATTCCATCCAGGTAATCTTTTTCTTCCAATTTTATTTAAGGAAATGCTTTGAAATTAAATTAAAAATGACTAATATACAAAGGTTTGAAATTATTTATTTGAAAATGATTGAAACTAGCTCAGAAATGATGTGGATTAATTTTTGAAAATATGGTGAAAAGAGCTTAAAATTGAAATTGTTAGTAGGACCGAATGCAACATCAGTGAAACTAAAATGCGAAAACGTGTATGAAGTGATCGCGGATAGATAATATCTAAATAAAATACCCGACACATCAAAATTGATCAAACCAATCATCAAGTAATTTACTAATTAAATGAAAATTGAACGTCTTCATCAAATGAACTTCTAACTAATTAATTAACTATAACAATTTTTTATTTTTTTTAAAAATGCATTAAATGATGAAGGTTTACTCATGGAAATGGGGTGTCAATGGAAAAATATGGGTCTAAAGCCCAATCGCATAAAAATCCACAAAATAAAGCAATTATAATATAAATTAAATAAGTAAATAAGTAATATAAAAAAAGAAAGCTGAAATGTGAGGTGGGACGGCACACCACGTCCACCATTTATTTTGAAACTCAAGATTACCCTATCACAAAGGGACACGTGGCAATGTAGTGAAAGAAGGAAAAAGTAAACCAACCTCCTCTTTACCATTCCTCAAACGGCTCCTCTTTCAGAAAGAGAAAACAAAACTCAACGCCTGGTTCCTCTTCTTTCAGATTCACCCAGTCCCTCGTGAAACTTTGTTCAAATATGTTATAAATCTCCCACTCCCATGAGCTTCTCCACTTCGTCGATCCCTGATTGTCGCCGAAAACTGTCAACGGCGGAAGCTTGTTAATGGTGGGGTTTGGGTATTCCAGGCGGCGGCGTGGCTTGCGGTCAGCTTGAAGAAAGTGGTTTATGGGTGGTTTCAACCGGTGGTTGTGAGCGGTTCTGAGGTTGATGAAGGGTGGCGACGGAGGCAGATCCGGTGTTGGATTGGTGAAGGACGGAGGATGACGATGTCGTTGACGAAAATGAGTAGTTTGTACGGCGGTGTGTGTTTGAGGAAGGAGCTTCATTCGCCATCTTCGAACTTGGAATCTACTCATGAAGCATATCGAAAACATCTTTGACATGCCGTAGATAAAGCAATGACTTTGCTTTCATATCAAGCGCATGATCTAAACATAGGGATAAAGCTTAAAGACGCGTCTAGGAAATACAAATCTGAAACGATCTCGATTTGTTCTTACACCGCTATTAAGTTCTGAACATCTTTCAAGCACTTAACAATATTTCGATTGGTGAACCTCCGCTGTTTCTTTTTTGTTTGTTGTTAGAGACCGAGTTTATTAAGTTGGATAATTGAGAGTATGGTAGGATTTCTGCTGGAAACAAGGGTGTTGGGGTCGTGTTTAAATAGCTGACAGCGAGGTGAGTGGGTTTGTGACGGTGTTTAGGAGAAGACAACGAGCAGAGTGGGTTTGTGACGATGTTTTTTGGAGGAGTTCGAAGGTTATGGAGGTTTGTAAGGGTCGTTCCGATGGAAGATATCTTGAGCGGCGGAGGGAGTATGACGGTGGATGGTTAATGAGTGTTTGAAGAAGATGATATTGAAGGTTGAGAATAAGGTGGGTGAAGTAGTTGAAAGATCATGTGAGTTATTGAGTGAGTTGCTAATGGTATGATGAGTAACAATCCGAAATTTTTTATGGAGTATGAAGCTGCTTATACGAAGGTTTTATTAAAACATGCATGGAAGTTGCAGCATCCCCCCCCCCCCCCCCCCCCAAAAACGAGGTTGTGTATGGTGCCATAGCGAAAAATAATAAAAAATCTCAAAACCCCCTCCTCCCCTTTGAATTGGAAAAGTCCACTTCTTAAAAATCAATATTGAGTCTTATTTTGAAAACAGGTTACCAACACTTTTTTCTTTTCTGAAAATAAGGTCCCTTTTCCATTCTTGTGTCACGTGGATTTCCAATTTTGTGGACTGGTTTTCTCTATCTCCCCAAAAGTAAGGTGCCGCGTGGAGTGTTTTTGTATGTCTCCCTCCTCCATTTGCATAACACATAGTACACATAGGGTTTTCAAATTTTTACAATGGCACAAATGCCCTTAATATGTTTGGTGAATTACAAAGGGTTTAGAAACAATTAAATGAAATAAAATCAAGATAAATTAAAACAAATAAGATAAATTTAAAACGAGAAGAGGATTAAACCTATTTATTTTTCTAAACATTTTGATAAAAAAAAAATTGACTCAAAAATGAATAAATGTCGGGCGTGAAAAAGCCTGAAAAATTAAAATGAATGTACTACAATGATCAGTGCGAAATAAATGGCTCAGAAACATAGAAGTTTCGATTAAATTGAAATAGAAAATGTCCGGTTAAAACGCTCAGACGGATCAAAATATGACCAAAATATTAGCCAAAAATAAACCGAGCACACCAGGTTAAGCTACACGAAACGTAGATCAATAAAACTGATGTTTGCAAGCTTGATTTTGAAACTTTTTCACCCGCTGTTTTGACACACGTTTGATAATTAATTCAACCGGTTTGCCTGTAGATCCGAAAAAATTATTTCGACTGATATTCTAGGCACTATGCGGTATGGAATGCATGGTATGCTATGTAGAGATGCAATAGCTATGATGAATATATTGAATCAACGATTCAGGGTCAAAATTGGTGTGTGACACAGTCTATTTATTATGTGAATGTTATATTGTGTACTAAAGTTCCCATAGTAAGAGGGATATATGTTTGGAAAGAAAGGGATTTTGCCATGTTGAAGATGTGTTGGTGTTTTCTCTTCACCACCATTTTATCGTGGAGTTTCAATATAAGACATTTGGTGAAGGATACCTTTTGATTGAAAGAAAGAATCCATTGAAAATTCAGAACCATTGTCAATTCTAAAACCCTTTAAAGTGGTGCGAAATTGATTTTCTATGCATGAGATAAAGTTGATAATATCGGTTCTAATTTCATATTTGGTTTTGAGGAAAATAATCCAAGTGAACCTACTAAAATCATCAACTAAAGTGATAAAATATTTATGGTCTCATAGGGATACAGTGGAGAAAGGACCACATAGATCACTATGTGGTAATGGAAATATGAGAAATGGTACTTAAGGGAAAATACAATTTATTTTATTTAGCATAATGGTAAGAGTCACAAGGCACGCAAGTGTTTTTAGTAGATATAAAAGGAAAAAACATGGAAATGGCATGCAAGCCCATTTTAGAGGTGTGGCCTACCTTATATCTCATACAATAAAGTTTGTATTAGAAGTAAAGTTACAAATGAGTGAGTATTAGAAGTAAAGTTTGTATTAGAAGTAATTTTGTATGCCTTTTAGCTATACCAATCATTGCCTTAGTAATGTTCTACAAGATATGACAAAAATGAGAAGTAAATTGTTTTTAAGGGTATGACTGGTTTGAGATTGTTATAACGAACAAAAAAATAAAACAAAGAGTAGGGTATGATAAGACAAAAAAATAAAAGAGATTAAAGGTAATGAAATCAGTGATAACAGTGTCCAAGATCCAAAGAGTAGGGTGTTTACCATCAGGGAGATATGACTTAGGGGCAAGGCAAAAGGTGTACTAGAGATGACATTGATTTTAAGGGTATGACTGGTTTGAGATTGTTATAACGAACAAAGGAGAATATGATATTGCTCTTGAGTAAAACCAAACGACTTGGAATTTGAAGATCCTGCACCAGATGAGTCATTGTGAGCCTTAGAAGAGCTATTGGATTGAGATACCTTGCCTTTGTTCTTGAATCCTGGAGGGTATCCATGCTTCACAAAACAAGTATCAACCGTGTGATTTGCCTTGTCGTAATGAGTATAAACACGGTTAGTGCCTCGAGAGGGACCCGACCATTTCCACTTAAACTTGCCTTGGAAAGTATTAGCCATAAATGATGGAGAGGTGGAAGAATGGTCAGATGTATCCGAATGAGGGAGATCAAGAAGAGGAAGAGAGAATTCTCTTATTGAATGATCATCGAGAAAATCATGTTTATCGCTGGTAATGGAGTCATAAGCATGATCTAGGATTTGGAGGCATTGAATTTCTCATTGAAACCTTTAAGAAAACGAATGACATAATCTTGATCTCGATAAACTTATAGGGAAGAAATAGCATTGTAGTTGCACTGAATTGAGAATTTGCAATGAAGAATTGCTCGATAATTCTCCAACTCATCCCAAAGAACCATCATCTTGGTGAAATAATCTGAAACTTCCATAGAACCATGTCGAAGCTTATAGAGTTCCTCCTGAATATCTGAAATACGAAAGATGGTGTTTTGAGATAACCTAGTCTTTTGGTTTAACCAAACTCCAGCTGCAGATTCAATCCAAAGGTATGATCTTGCAATTAATTTAGTAATGAAACGTTGAAGTCAAGCAAGAATCATGGTGTTGCACCTTATCCATGGTGCATACGAAGCATCAATTGCATTCGACTTAGGGAGAGTTCCATCGATGAATTTTTCCTTGTTCTTGGAGATCAATGCAATGTGCATTGATCTAGCCCAAGAGTGATAATTCTTGATATCCAATGGTGGAGAAATAAGAAAGAGAGCTGGACTTTCATTAGGGTGAAGGTAATATGGATTAGAGTAATTGGTGGAGTAGTTAACAATAGCCATTGGAGGAAGAAGCAAGACAGAAGAAGAAGAAAAATCGGAGAAGAAGAGAAAAGAATGTGGAATATGCTCGTGATACCATATTAAAAGAGTAACTTGAAAAGTAAGAAACACGATCTCATTATGATGAATGTATGATTAATCTTGCTTACATGATAACAATGAAAGTCCTTTTTATATATAGAGACCAATAGAAATTAGGTTACTAACAAACTCAACAAGAATAACCAACCTTCTAATAACTTAATAAACTATACAAATATGGAAAGACTAGGAACCGTGCATTACAAGTAAGTGTGATATCTAAACACGCTCTATATTATCAATATTAACTTCTTCTTATGTTATTGTTGTAGGCTATGAAATGTCTATCAACTTCTTTATACTTCACATGATTTAAGATTTTTATAATGAACATTACCACAATATTTTTTTAGATTATACTTTTGTCATATGTTTCATTGAAGCTAAATCATCTTTTGTAAAAATGTGTAGATGAAGTCTTTCTACAAACAAGAAAACATTTATAATTAGATACTATATGTTAGACTTAAAATTATGTAATACATTTTTTAATTAAATATTTATCAAATGTTTTAAAATATCAATGATCTTTCTCGTGCGGATGCATGAGTTTTTAACAAATTTAAACAAAAAATCAAATTGGATAAAGAACTAAAATTTAAAAGAAAATAAAAATGAAAAAAGAGAGATTAAATAACTAATTTTTAAGATAGAAGAATAAAAAATTGTTTTGAATAAAAATAAACTAAAATAAAATATGTTTGATAATTTTATTTTTAAAAATTGTTTGAGATTGAAAAAAATGAAAAAATCATTGTTTGATAGATTTATTTTTCAAATAAAAAAGGAAAATTGTTTTACTTATTTTTTATTTTTTATCATAATTTTAAAATATATTTCCTTTTGATTTAGATATAGTTCAAAATGTTTATTATATTAAATTTGAATATATAAATATTTTAAAAATCTATATTATTAATATTTTTAATAAATCAAAATCTTTGTATAGTTGCTTTTTGAATTAATCAAAGTCTTTATTAGTTAAAAAATATTTTCTAATAAATTATATTTATACGTGTGGGGTGGATACTAGAATAATTAGAAGTGTTTAAAATCAAACTAACCTAATAAAAAATCACAAATCAAACTAAACTAAATTAGCATCACAAAAATCACATTTAATTCACATGTATTTGAATCATTTTCTAACAAAACTGCGTGGTTTGGTTTGGTTTGGTTTGCGATTTGTATTTTGCAAACCAAACTAAACCAAACAAATCATATTATGTTACAACCAAAACTTCACTTATCCCACAACCAATCAAAAACTCAAACCTATTATATCTTAACCTTACAATTACGAATAATTTTCTTTTACTCACACGTAGGGTTTCAATTTCAACTTTCTCAAATCTTTTATAATAGCATCGCGCATTCTTCTCAACTTTTTTGTCTTGTACGTCTCATTTAGTCTACTTTAAACTCTCTTTTCTTATATTATTTCTTTTTCATCTTCTTATTTTTATGTTATTGTTCTCTCTTTTAAATATATTTTTATCGCACATTTCTTCTCTAATCTTGTCTCTCTTATGTTATTTCTTTTTCAACTTCTCTAATCTCTCATCTCGTCTATTTTTTCTATTTTAGTTGTTATTTTATGGTACTATTTTATGTTTTTTATTCCATTTTTATTTAATTTGATTTTTTATATTGAATAATTTTTTTTTGTATAAATTTAATGTATGAATAATTAAACACAATTATATTGTTCTCTATAGATATATATATATATATATATGACTCAATAAAAATCTTGTTGAACCAATCCAAACCATATTTGTTTGGTTTAGTTTTGATTTTATATCTAAAAGTCAATTAAACCAAATTGAATCACGTGATTTTTTCTCTTACGATTCGAATGACTTTTAACGTGAAAACAATTTATATCACACCTTGAACAACCTTAACACCCTTAAGAATAATTATATTAACATTTAATGTTATATTTTACATTAATTATCCCTGTATTTGTATCTATTATATGAATATCTATCGAGCACTAAATAAACATAAATTTGATTATAGTTGTAAATATAGAATAAGCGTAATTGTGCACTATTTTTATTTGTTTCTATTGTATGAATATACACAATGAATATGAATTTGATTCTCGTCGTAAGTGTAGAATACGTGTAATTGTGCACTATTTTAGATATCTCCCGAGACACAAACATGTATAAATTTATGGTTTTAATGTTTAACAATTATCTTTTTAAAATCTTTGTTAATTCAAATAACACTATGTTTGAAATTTTAAATGTTTCTCTAAAAGATGTTCAAACACATAAAATAAGTTTTCCTTTATCAAAATAAATAAAAATATAGGAATAATTAAATATGAAAAACAAAGGTATTGGAAATGTTACTTGCAGATTTATTTGTGACTTTTACAAATTTGTTTTCATTAAACAATATAATTCATATAAAAAGAATTATATTTCAAAGTTGCACAATATTATAAATTTGTCATTAATAAAAGTTGGATCATTTTTCTTTATTTTTTCCTCTTTCCAATTTTCAAAACTAAAAAAATCGAAACCTCTAAAACCTGTTTTAGTTTTTTAGTTTTCAAAACTCAGAAACACATGATAGTTTTTAAAAATAGTTTTGTAATCTAGACAAGTTTTACTATTTTATTTTAAAAATTAAAGAACACTCTTACAAAACCAAATCATACAAGCTTCAATATTTGGAAGCTTGGAAGTTTGTTAGTGGCAATATAATATGGAAGTTGCACTTGCATCTTGAAGCAACCTATTCTATATAGCGCAAATGCAAACAGGTCGAAAATTGCATCTTGCTAATACTACCAAAACTTTTCAAGATTACTCTAACTACATTATTGATGGATAATCAACAATACTTGTTCAATACTAACTCAAATAGGACATTTTTTAATGCGACGATGGGAGTAGGTTTTAAAAGTTTGCATGGATTAATCTTAATCACCGTTTGCTATAAATTCCCTTCAATTGTCTCATACTATCTTAATCACCTAAGACAGCAGACACGTTTCATAGCAAAAATGAGTAAGAGAAAATTAAGAAAACTACCAGTATCATCATCATCATCTCAATTAAAATGTAGATTAGATATGAGCAGAAACATAGATTTATCATTAACACAAGTACTATACTTAGCACAAACATACCATTCAAGTGTATGTAAAGAATGGGATAATCTAAGCCAATTCTGAAACCACGCGATGGATTATGTGACATTGGTCCACTATTTAGTGACAGAACAAATCTTACATGAAAAGGGCAGCAAGCAGCAGACCAATAACTGAAATGCGATCTGGTTAGGAAGAGCAGCACCCACCTTTTTGCCCAACTGGTTGTCCTCTAATCTGCACTGTTGGAGGCCTTGCATTGTTTGCGGATGGTTGGCTCGCCATTCTACATTCGAGATAAATTTACCATCAGAAAACATGCTTGAAAGGAATCAATGGCAGAACAAGATGATATAAATAAATGTTCAATAGTGAAAAAGTCAGTCATAGTACTTTTCAAAAGTAACAAGGAAAAAATTGAAAATCAAGCTCAAAAAACAACAGCCATTAATATCAGCAAATGTACTGTTAATATTCTTAACAGTAATGAATAAGTTCACAATTAAAAACAAAACTATATTTTCTAGCTTTGGCAATTGAAAATGTGAAGTAGACTACTGCAACTTAAGAGTATTGGTATGGTAAAGAAGTTTAGTAATTTTTTCTGGTAATTGGAAAATAACTTATGCCTGAGCCTACTTAAAAGGACAAGTTGCATTAAATAGAAAATAGGAAAAATGGGCACCTATCCTTGATGGCAGCAGCCATGGCCATGAATGCCCCTTCCACATTTGTAGCATCTTTTGCACTTGTTTCCATAAAAGGTATGCCGATTTGATCTGCAAATTCCTGTAGTACAGCGGAAAAAAGGTAGTGTGAGGGTTCTGGGGCAGAAGCATGAACATGGTCCAGGGTAAAGAGAAACAAACAATAAATAGTATTTCCTTCATAAGAAAAGAAGGTGAGATAGAAAAGCTATACTTTGGCTGTATCATATGATACAACTCTATTTGCTGTCAGATCACTCTTGTTTCCAACCAAAAGCTTGTTAACATTATCACTGGCATAGCGGTCAATTTCACTGAGCCACTGCTTCACATTATTGAAGCTCTCTTCATCTGTCACATCATAAACAATCTGCCAAAGGAACAGATTATTAGAGAATGTAAAGATATCCGGAAACCAGCAGAGGACAGATTCCGTGTTTAAACTCTTGTGTTGAAAAACAATTACTCACAATGATTCCATGTGCCCCACGATAGTAGCTACTGGTTATTGTCCTAAATCGTTCTTGTCCGGCGGTATCCCACTACAAGAACATATTGTAAAACACGGTAAGTAAAAAATCTGTCAATACAATCTTCAACCCTGAACTTCAGTGACCCATATGGCCTGGGAACTCAGAGTATCACCTTATCTTATTAATTAAAATTCCGATGACGAAAAAGTACCTCAAAGGTAAAAATATCTTCTATGAAAGATTAAAACATAGTGGTATTATATTAGGTTTACTGAGATTATAATATTATTGCAAATAAAGAAAGCAGAACAAAGTTAATCTCAGATACATACAATCTGTAGTTTAATTGTCTTCCCATCCTGCTCAACAGTCCGTATTTTCTGCACCGAAAAACATGATATTTTAAATTCAATATCAAGACACAGTTTCAAATGAGTTCAAGCTAAACAAATTTGAAATGTTGTACTCACAAAATCAACTCCTATAGTGCTTATGTAGCTTTCAATGTATGAATCATCCTGTAGTATATCAAAAGGTTAATAATTTAAATTACTGTTGTGCAGCAGTATGCCATCACCATGATGGACCAAAATGGGACGTAAAGGAGTATAAGCGAGGAGTTAAAACCTTTCAGTAACACATAACACATAATATTAATAACACTAGACATGAGCATACATAACCAGGTAAGATGATTTTGCTAAATCATAAATTCAAGTCATTAACAAAGTTAGGGCAGCAGCACATAGATAGATCCTGGTATTCCCACTTGCTCTATGGAGAGAGTATAGGGCATAGTTCTATTTCTAGTAACAAAGCAAGAAACCAAAGATAATAGTGGAAAAAGTCTTTATACTGCTCTAAGATCAGACCAAGGCCTAAGCCTTCCAAAATTCTCTTCACACATTTTATTCAACCCCCTCCTCTGGTCAAGCTCCCTCCATCATATTCCCTCCAACTCTATGCCATCAATGTCTACTTCACCAATGACCTATAGACTTCCACAACCAGTAGATTATATTCCTACCAAACACACTTCACTAGCAAATTTTGTGTCCTCTCACGTCCTTTCCTTTCTTCTTCACTTTCACAATTAACAAGATATTGGGCGATAATCAAGCCCAGCAACAAAAAGCCCGTTACACTCTCTTATTTAATGTTAACCATTTAGACATAATACAATCAATGGGGATACCAATAGCAAGCAAATTTTTTTGACAAAATATTAGTGTAGAAGAGTGGGAAAACATGGCAACCTAGTAGAAGAAAATAGTACAAAATTGCAACACAGAATATGAAAAACAGTAGAGACAGCTTACAGCAAATCTTAGAAGAAGGCACGATTTACCAACACCAGAGTCTCCAATAAGAAGGAGCTTGAACAGATAATCACTGCAAAGGATACACATAGCATACTTAGTTTCTCATTTGAAATAGACTAATAGTAATCAACTTCAGAAACTCAACCAAAGACGGACCACAATCATTTCATCAACACTGTATATACATGTATTACAACAATATAGAAAACTGTAATACCATGAGTCTTAAAACGCTATAACAACACGAAACTTTAAGCAATCAATGACACCATGATATTATGAAATTCCTTTTAAAAAATAAAAACTATCATAGTTTGATGATTTCCAATAATGAAATTCCACTTCAAAATATTCAAACCACGAATCCACTTTTTCGAGGTTTGTGATCAATTCATTAGAGAATAAAAGCGCCTACTTTTTAATTTTATTTTAACACTATTCTCTAGGATTAGCAGATCAAGTCCTCGTGAGAAACAAGGACCAACGAAAACAGAGGCATGCATTTGCATGCTTCAATTCCTCAATTCAAATTTGAAACCAATAAGATACAGGATCAAGGTAAAATCATCACTTTCAAAAACCAATCAATAAAACAACCCCAATTTTATTTATTTATAAAATCATACAGTCCGTATTTTGGAAAATAGAAAATTTAATTAAAAAAAGCAATCGTAATTCCTAAGATGATCCAATCTAGGGTTATTAAAAACGAAAATTCAACACAAATTAACTCATAAAAAAACCTAAACGCCTGAATTAAACATAATCATAACCATACTAGGGAAAAAAAACATGATCGAAAAACGTGAAAGGGGGTTGAAATTTTGGCGATTGAAGGGAAAAAAGGAACGTACTACTCGGGATTCATGACGGGGAAGGAGAAATGGCCGGAGAGGGTGAATTACGGAGGGAGGGTGATCGGATCGGCGCTCCACGTGGATATGGAATGGCACCAAACGGAGAGAGGAGAAGAAGAAGAAGGAGGAGAAGAAGAGGAAAATAAAAAGGGAATTTTTTTTTGTGTTTTGAATTAAAATTTGTGTGGACCTTAAATGACCCTTTAATACGGTGACGTATTGGGTTCTAATTCTAAATTATTTGGTTTTTTCATGAGTTTGAGTTTGACTATTGAGGAATCGTAATGGCCAAAGGTGGTGGCTAAGCAATGGAATGGGTTCTCATTAAGTTAACCCCCCAAACTTACGAGCAAGACTACAATTATAATCACATTGCACTGGTAAAAAAACGTGATTGTTTGACTTTTCTTTTAGTTGAAATTACCAAAATATTCTTATATAAAATAAAAAATTACAAGATGTCTACAAATCTTTTAGTTTTCTATCCAAAAGCATTAAATGAGATCAAAATGATAAATTTTACCTTAATTAGAGGTTCTAAGTTTGAATTTAACGCTGAGAATGCATTATTGTTGAATCATTTAAGAGAAAGTTTTGTCGTTCGTTGTATGTTATTCTTCTTGATTCAAGAAGTTAGTCTCTAATCTTACCAATCCTGCTCATAGAAAAAATATGTTGGTATAAGAAAAAAGTGTTGTGTTTTCAGAGGCAACCACTAACATGCATTTTGGGTTGGCTGAAATGGAACCACTAACATGCATTTTGGGTTGGCTGAAATGGAAGATATTTACCAACAGTTGATGTACTATGTTAAGGAGGACAACTTGATTGCGGTGGAAGGAACTCAATGGATAGAGAACATAACCGTTAATGGATAGACCATTATGAGGTTTGAGGTTGATACCAAATGTGTGCTACTAGTTTTTGAGGTACTCAGTACTTCACACTACTCACAATGAAACATTCAAAATAGCATGTTCAATGCTTCTGCATTATATCATAAGCATGCGACGTATCAACATTGACAAAATTATTTGTTAAGAAATCATTACTTGCTTACAAAGGAATGAATGAATACTATATTTTTCATATATGATAACTATTGTTACATACTGAAACCATAATGGAATGGTAAATCGGTGATTACGGTGGACCGGAACTTTAGCTACAAACGAAAAGGGGATGACCTGTAAGGTTAGCACTTCAACAGTCTGTGTAGGAGAATAGTGAATGAATTTTGAATTTGAAAAGTGAACATGATTTCTTTGCGCGTATCATGCACTATGAACGATCCAAACAAACGGTAACTCCTCCCGAGTGATCGGTCGATGGTCAACTCAATCGACCTGAAACAGTTGCCTCAATCCCTTATCTTTGTATGATAGTGCAAGGGTTTGTCGCATCTGCCCGTTTTCCAATCAACTTTATAACTTGCTTGGAAAATCAAGAGAAGACGTTAGTGTTTCTTGGAAATTTGCGCTTTTAATGCACCACATGCTTCAAATGTATTTTCAGATGTATCCTCATGATGACCTTTGGGAAACAAAAAACTTGAATGTTTCACAAAAGTAACCTAAAGTGTTGATAGGGTCTACTTCCTTTAATATGTCATCATATGATCCTTGAGGAGTCACTTTCATATTTATTTGAGACATATTTTATGCTTCATTGCCATTTGCACTTTCTATAACTCTTTATCATCCTGTAGTTGAAGAATATGGTATCCATTATGAGTCAAAAATCAAAAGAAGATATTTGTGCTTCCCGGATTGATGATGTATATTCTTCAATTGTTTTCGTCTTTGCTCGATGGGGTGGTATTGATGGAGCCTTCTTAGACGTTAGTCCCTCTTCAGATTAGTGTGTCTTGACTCTGGGTGAAAATGAGAGGATTTGTAGTGAGTACGGAGATTGCGCCATCCCCTTTTACGAGTGTGGTTTCTCAATCCTAAGTATTCAATTTCCCTTTAAGAGCTTTGAAATAGAAGTTATGGATCATTTGATGGTTTCTCCATTGCAATCACACCCCTACGAGTTAGGCGTATGTGAAAGTATTCTAGTATTAGTGTGAATATTTGAATGGAAAAACCTCTTTAACCCTTTTCTTCCACCTCTCAAAAGTTCAACGTGGGTCTGTGACTCAAGCATGCGATCGTCGTTTAATTCACATGGTGCCAATTATTCGTGGTTTCGAGCCATTTTCTGATAGCTTAAGGAATTTCAAAAATTGGATCTTCTTGGTTACCCCCCCCCCCCACCACCCAAAGGCTCGAGCAATAGTATGTGCCATAAGGGACGGAGTAGGAGGTAGATTCACTAGCTTATTTCCCAAGTATTAGAACGAGGGTCATTTCATGATAGGGAATGGATTGTGCATCTATAAATGGGACATCATTTCTTAGGAGGATTCAGTATTTGAAGAGGCGGTTGATGGGATTCGTCAAGGAGTTAGGTTACCACGAGGGTGTTACTCCTCGGGATGAAACTTCACATAAGCATTTGAAATTACTCATCGACACACTCCAGTTTATGGAGGCCCAAATAAAGGAGGAAATGAAGGTTGTTTTTGGTATGTCCCTTATAACTCGATTTTGTTGTTGTTAAGCTGGTTATTTATAATGTGCTTACTTTGGTAATAATTATTTGCAGATTCAATAAATGATGTAGAAGGGCTCTGTCTTTTACAACGACGAATTTGTAGACTCAAACTGTCGTGGGCCCTTTAACCACTTTGAGGTTGATCGATGATTCCTCGTCCCCAAAATCCTCTAGGATTGTAGGTGTTCTGAATGCCCCCAAACGTACGCCACGTGTGTCAATGCATTTGATTTCTGTACAGTTGACGAGGTCATGCCTTCTCCTTCTAAAAGAAAATCAGTTGACACCCTTATAGGACGAGTGTCTTATCTGGTCAATCTGACACGACGTGCTCTTGAGGAGGAATTGTCAACT